>NC_048419.1:8056837-8140466 GCF_013103735.1 Etheostoma cragini | reverse complement strand
TGTGTGTGTGTGTGTGTGTGTGTGTGTGTGTGTGTGTGTGTGTGTGTGTGTGTGTGTGCGCAGGTGCAGGATGTACAGCTTTATGGGTGGAGGTTTGTTCTGTGCAGGCGTGGGGAACATCCTCCTGATTGTTTCCACAGCAACCGATTACTGGATGCAGTATCGGCAGTCCAGCAACTACATGCACCAGGGCCTGTGGCGCTACTGTAAGCCGGGGAAATGCTTCCCACACAACGACAGCATCGGTAAGTGTTGCAAAGGAGAAACTACTATAAAAACTATAGCTCTACAAACATTTTTGAAAGAGGCAGAAACGATTTGACTGGCTGAGGTAAAGCTCATCTTTACTTGGCAATGGAGGTAACCATGTGAAACATTCAGCATGCTAGCAAACACGTGTGCCAGCTGGAAAGCAATATGCTTTTATTTCTAATTTTAATTTGGAAGTGCCGCTGGGCTAACTTGTTATCCTATATAGTTAGAAAAGATAGTGAAGTGGGTTAACTCTTTTCGCTTTAGTCTAATGTTAGAGACATTTTTGACAAACACACAACATCTTCATATCACATACCAGAAATGGAGGCAATATGCCATTCCACTGTCACTTAGTTACAAATACAATGCTGTGATACTTTGATATTAAATATGCCTACTCTATGTCTATATGGTTATTGTAATATTTTGGACATGGTTATACTTTATTTACTATAAAAAGCAATTAAAGTACGTACACATCAGAAGCAATATGAAAACTTGTAAGATTGCCTCTGCCTCCCAAACAGAACCTAACTTTCCATTGAATATGTGTCACCACCATCACTTCTGTCAAAGATTTGGCTGATAGATTCAGGATTTCTATCTGGCATTGATGAAATTAGATATTTTAGGTCTACTTTTTCTCAAATATGTTTCCTGTTCGTCAACTTGTTAACATAGTCGGAGCTCTTACATCATTGACCCCTGTTGGCTTGCACTGACCCCAACCAGTGACTTCAATTGACCTTTGACTCTGTCCACAGCCCACTTAGATGCCACCCGTGCCCTTATGATCCTCTCTCTTTTGGCCTGTTTCATTGGCATCATCATTGGCATTATGGCCTTCATCCATTACTCCTCCTTCGACAGGTTTGACAAAACCTTTGCTGCAGGCATATTGTTTTTCATCTCATGTAAGTTCCAAATCTATAGTCTTGTGTTTGTACTTTGTTTGTTTAGTGTCTTTGCAAATGATATGACCTCAATTGATAAATACATGTTGACAAATAAAATACCTAACTGAAAGCATTTTTACAATCTACCAGAAACATTTTCTTCACATGTTCCCCTCCTTTCTGCCCAGGCTTTTTAGTGTTTCTAGCAATGGCAGTGTATACTGGTGTGACTATTAACTACTATGGAAAACGCTATGGAAACTGGAGGTTCTCCTGGTCCTATATCATTGGCTGGGTGTCGGTGGTGCTCACCTTTTTTTCAGGTAAACATGCAACTCAACAAACCAAACTGCCGTGGTCCGCACAGGCTGCGTTGCCATCAGACAAAAATGCGGGTCTTTCCATTCAGTTTGATATGGGGTAGTGTGTTTAGGCTGCAGCAGAAAAACCTTCCCTCTTGTTCACAGTGGTGCTATCACACTGTCAGGGTTAAACTCATGGAGTGTTCAGTGTAAAAGTCAGTGACGTTTGGCTGCTATCGCTTTCTACTAAATGCTAATTTCTTTTTAATTTTTAATTTTGAGTGAGTTCCTGGAGAAGCACTCTGTCAAGTGTGGATAAAATCACTGCTTGGAGAACATAAGTGAAGTCCTGGCAGGCAACAGGCTGAAAATACTTTTAAGATGCATGATTAATTTTATAATGTAGTACCTTTTAAAACATTCAATGTTGTATAGCAGATACAATTGTATTCACCTCCACATGTTGTCAATGCCACAGTTAGTTGCCTACCTAGCTAATGGTATTCATACTGCATGTACTATGTGTAATAAAGAAACAGAAACTACAGACTATAGGTAATATTACACAATGCAACAACTCACTTGCTTAGCAGAAAACAGTCGAAGCATACATGGGTCAGCCCATAGTCCAGCAGCTGAATCAATGATGTGACATTATCAGTAAGTGATGCTTGTAGTAAGTGCTCATTTCTGAATCCCCCAGCATGCTGTGGACTACCTGCTGTTCAGCAGGCTTTTCACTATACTGAATATGAAAATGGTTTAGAGGTACACATCATCCAGATGCTGAAATACCCAAGACTGAAAATATCATCTAAGTTACAAAGTAGTACACGTATTTTAACTAATATGTAGGTACTAATAGGTAACAACAGAAGCATAATACCAATTTAAAGAGTCTTACAATATATATATTGTATTTGCATCAATTAATTGGATGCCAAAATAAAAGCACCCCTATCATATGAAGCTACTCTATTTATGTTTGCACTAAAAATGATTTTGGTTTATGGCAATATGAAAACAAATCCATCGGCTCCATAGACTCATACACAAGAATATTAAGAACATTATTTTTTTTCAGAATGTCACTGAACATGGCCTGAAAAAAAGCAATTCATCACCATTTTCTGGTGCTGTTGAGTTAAAAAGACACAAATGACGTCCTTGTGCATGTTGTCAATAAATAAGCAATCCCCCACATTGCTTCTCCTTTTAACTAATGGAAATGTAGATAAGTCATTGTATGCTGCATGGCATTGACATTCCCTGATGGATAATAAAGACCTATCCTTTCTTTCATTTCAGGTATATTCTATTTGTGTGCCTATCGGATGCATGAATGCCCCAGGAGCACTAACTCTCACTAGAAGACCTACACCATCACCCAGATATTTAGCCATGGATTACGATCGCGAGAGCTGCATCCAGACTGTGTGTCCATTCTCCCCACCAACAATGGTTCAGAGCGTACCTGTGGAAAATGAACGATCAAAATTGAAATGGGTTCAATAAAAAGATTTGGCAGAACGTGACTCTTCATTTCCATCCACGGACACCGTGCGTTATCTACAGTTACAGTTTTCTTTTAGCGTTGTCTGATAACGCTTTTAGAGGCTGGCCAGCTGGCTTTATGTCACGTTTCGTTTTTATTTTTTTATTTTATTTCACCTTTATTTTTATTTTTTAGGCAAGTCACTGAGAACAGGTTCTCATTTGCATTGGCGTCCTGACAGGGGGCCAAGGTAAGGAGGGCTAGAAAATACAGTACATTAGACATACCGACAGTTTAAAATGACATAAAACAGAGAGGAACACACAGGTACGTGGGTGAGTAGGAGAGGGAGAAATTAGGCAAATGTTTAAAAATGATGACGTATAGAGTGCCCCACCCTTAGCTTTATGATAATGAGTGTCCATAACCATACAGAGATATTTATTAATTATACTGCATTAAAACAACACCCTGAAACTCAGAATAACAAATAAAAAAAACTGGATGCAAATGTTTTATAGTGGTTTTCTAATGATGTCTAGTTCTTTGTCTAATTGAAAAGAACAGCCAAATGTAGGCTACTATTCTGAAGGGCTGTGCGTAAAAGCAAAAGACATGTCTGCGCTTATATGCCTATAAAAACTATACGTTTTGGCCTACTCATCTATAGTTGACCTCGCCATATCATGGAGAATCTGTCGAAAAAGTGGATGCATTTAGGAATTGAGCCTATTGAAAGAATATCGTATACTAAATATATAAAATACCATTAACCCCGGCTAAAAAGAAATGAATGAAATAGGCAAGCTTTAAACTGAACGAAGTATTTCTATCTTAAACCATGTGTATATCATAGTAGGACCTATGATAGGCTCCTTGGATTATTATTTATGTAAGTCCCAAATAAATGTCAGTGCGTGAACTCTTCTCTTCCCCTACTCGCTATCAGCAGCACGGCTGATTAGTACACTATAAGCCCAGTGTAACCCAGTGCGCTGCTGCAAACCTCTGATCCAAACGGGCCACTTAACAAAGTGACGCACTGCCTGACCGGCTCAACGTTTTACTTAATGAAATGGCCACAAAAAGCCGCCTACAACGCCTCACGAACGGATCCTTAAGACGATTTCATCGCCATTTGTTTCATTTACTTTTTAATTTCCCCCTAAAAGCAACTTGTTATCCTGGCGCGCTCCATGAAAGGGATTGTCGCCCAGCCAGGTGCAGCGGGGTTACCTCCATCTGCTGCGGCCAGTCTTCAAAAGCCCTTTGCTTTTCCGATGCTTCATTTCCCTTTAGTTAAAAAAAACACCAAGATTATTTTATGGCCTATTTTTACTTCAAAGCTACATAATGTCACTCGGCCTTTCTTTTCCGATTAATAATTGATGGAAACATAGCGACCCAATATGCCTCATCAGAGAGGAAGGGTGAAATGACTTTTTAGGAGACTGTGGGCATTTTGCAGCAGTTTAAGTCATGGATGGGAGTTATTATTGAGTCGTTTGTCCCCGCCATGCCAAAAGGTGTCTGATGTGCAACCCTCCAACTATGCTAATTTACGTTGAGCGCACACGTCCATTTAACACAACTCTATGCAAACTAATGCAGGAGAACAGCACTTTTCCAGCGCAACTGATTCCCAGTAATTAATTTGTTCTTTCTCTATCTGATCAAATGGAAATCCTGTCCTCCAGCCCAAGGATTACAACTTCCGCTCTAACATCTCCCTTAATTGCCTAATAGCATTGCAGCGTGAATTCTGCCTACATTAAGACACTTTCACATTAACCGGCCTGATTGGAAATGTGATGACAACACCATATCAACAAATTACAGCGCACCGCTTTCTTTTGCAAATGGGCCAGGAGCGGCACTTGTACTCTCCCAGATTTTAATACCGACAATTACAGCCAATTTGGGCGGAATTACTAGACAGACCTGTAGCAGAACAAATCCTCCTGTGACACAGGCTACATGACTTCATTCAAAAACTACGAGCATGAAGGAAGAGGGCAGAAGTTAGGCTACCCGAGTCAATTTCCCGGAATATTCAAAACACTTTGCGGGTGCGTGTTCAAGTTAAAGAAAGTAAATTTTCCAATTCGGCATTTAACCTAGGCCTAAAGTTATGATAGAAATAAAGGTCATAGTCATAATAATAATAATAATATTAACATTAATAATAATAATAAAGCCCCAAAGCATAGGGGTCGGGCAAACCTTTACCATCAACAAAGGAAGTCTCTGCTGAGTTCATTGATACCTCACACAAGACTCTACCTTAAACGGTTCAAATGGTATGAAAGGGGGCGTGGCTTGCACATGGGGGGGGGGGGGGCAAACCCTGACCAATGAAAAAGGAACTCTCTGCAGAGTTCATTGATACCTCACATAAGACTACAACGGGTTATGAGAGGGGCGTGGCTTACGCATAGTGGGCGGGGGAAAACATTACCAATACAGAAGGAAGTCTCTGCTGAATTCAATGACACCTCTCACAAGACTCTACCTTAAACGGTTCATGTGGTATGAGCCATTTGTGTGCGCCTATTCCGGAAGCCCTTAAAATACATACATGTTCACCAGGATTGATGCCACCCCCAAATTTAGTGAGTTTCTAAATATGTCATGCTCCTCAAAAATCCATTAATTTGCCAGGGAAAAGAAAGAAAAAAAAAAAAAGAATTCCTTCAGTTTCAATGGGGCCTCGGGCCCTAACAATTAGCAGATCATCAAAAAGTCAGGCTACACCAAATCGCGCAGATCCGGGCATCTTGTAGGCATATAATAGAAATACCATGATGCCGTGAGAAATGATAAAAGCATATAAGACCAAGTGAAATACCTATATAACCCCGCCAACTGACCAACTTCTTTTCCTTATCAAAAGCTATTTTTCTAAAGGAGAGAGTTACTTTGAAATCAACTACAAAACTACTGTGAATTTAAATGTTTGAAATAGGGATAGGTTGCCTATTATTAAAAATTTGAAGTCCCCAACATGTGTACTGTTAGGCCTACAGAATATATATGGCAATAAATCAAAACAGTGAAATGTACAGCCTCCCATACCAATAAACGGAAATTTCAGCACCATGGCGAGCGCCTGACGGCACAAATCGGCCTTTTTAGCATACAATCTTCTTGGATGTGTTGCAATATATTGCAGGTCAATTGTGCAGATCCCATTTGAGATAGCAAGTAGGCCCTATATATTTCTTTTGCATTCACTACAATTCAGTCTATTTAAAAAGCGGACAGTGCATATTAATAAAATGGGTACAAAATGACAGAATTAGCCAGAAGGCTGTTTTTCATCTGCCTTTACCTATTCATTATTTAAATTTGATAAAAATTTTGTTTGGAAACTATATTTAACAAACTGTATTTAGGCTAAATAAAGAATCATTCTTCCACAAAGGCAAATGTGCTCGCGAACTTGGCCAAAACAGCATAGTTGCTAGGCGACCACAGAAGCACCGCATCGAGTGCAGATTCTGGGTTGGATTTTCAGTTGCTGTTCAAATCAACTGTGATTCGGTCCCAGGTGCGCTGCATTTCTGGACTTGGTGTGTTTTTCACCATCCAGCTACGAATGCGTCTCAGCCAATCAGGAGGAAGAACAGGCCCCTCACATTGCCCCTCCGCCTCTCCAGCGCTCTAATTGGCTGATGCGTAAATCAATTTCCCCAATCCGCTATCTGTGTGAATAAATGCTTGTTGGAAATGTGCCCTCCCACTGATATGTAATGCTCGGCACAGTATCCCTCACTGATCCCACACAGGCTCATTCTAAGCCCGGAGACTTGTGGAGGAGAGGCCGATGCTGATGCAGCTTTTAAAGGCAGGAAAATAACAAGCCCAAACTAACATCATGAGTATGAACTACGCGTCTGCGGCGCCCACGCACAGGTCCACGTCGTTTTTCATTGAGGACATCTTATTGCACAAACCTAAGCCGCTGAGAGAGGTCCTTCCCTCGCCGTTCTGCAGCTCCTTGGCCTCCCGGATGCCCCTCCTGGAGTATGGATACCCACTGATGCCAACCCCAATACTGGCGCCACATCCGCACCATGCTCTCCACAAGCCAGAGCATCACCAGTACTTCTTCACTTCTGGTAAGCACGGGAGAGCCTGCACGTGCAGGTGCACAGGGAGAGGCCTTTAAACTTGTCAGATGTAAGCCTACAGGACTGGAGTCTATATATTTGGAAAGTCTTTGTCAACACTTATGATTTATATAACTATAATGAGTCTGAGAATATAACATGATCTAATGAACGAATCCCATCCTAGAGCGTTGCATGAATGAAAGCTGAACTCTGATGGCCAATGGTTGAGCAGCAAATAACAATAACTAGAATATCATTCAGTTAGACCATTTTCACTCAGGGAATAACATAATATAAAAGTTCACTTTTATTGCATTTAAATGCGGGCTCATAATTTGATATTATTTATAGACTTACTTATTTGCATCTTAATTTATGTCCAACTGTTGTAAAAAAGCAAATATTGTTGCTTTGATTATGCTTTAAATAATTCGGCTCAAATAGTTTATGCTTTCCCTAATAAGTCATGATGACAGCAATACCAAACTATAAATCAATAAATGCTTATAAATTACGTTACAGTGAACTTAGTCTCTCAGAAATGCTAAGAGTTTGTGTGAAATGTGTGTTTTTGAAAAGTTTGAATTCTATTTGCTGGTTCCTCTCCCCTGTAGGGATGCAGATGCCAACCTTGTTCCAGCACCACGCAGAGTTACCAGGGAAGCACTGCAGACGCCGGAAGGCCAGGACGGTCTTCTCCGACTCGCAGCTGTCTGGCCTGGAGAAGAGGTTCGAAATCCAGCGGTACCTGTCCACACCGGAGAGAGTGGAGCTGGCCACGGCGCTCAGCCTGTCCGAGACACAGGTACACACACACACACACACACACACACACACACACACACACACACACACACACATAGTGCAGGAGATGCAGGGATGCTGAGCAAAGCATGCTTTCTGAACGTCCATCTTTTGTTTATTCTGTCCGGTATTGCCAAAAGAAGGGTGGCAATCCCCAAAAGAAATGATTAAAAAAAAAAGAAAAGATTCATTTAAAATATTTATATTCAGGCCTTGTTAGTACATAGATCACGACGATAGGCATCCAGTAAGAGTAACTCCTTTTATATATTATATAAGAGTAATTCATTTTGGCTAAAAGTTTGGCTATTTCACACCTGACAAATTACTTTATGTGTTATTCTAAAGTAGCCTATAATAATACTAGCCTTCATAAATGAAATACAATCAGGGAATAGATTAAATTTCCAATTCAACATAGGCTATGTTATTCTGAATATAAAGTAAATTCAGTAGAAAATATAGAGGCGTCGTTTATGTTATTTAAATTAAGTTAACAATAACTGCAAAAAATACTGATATTGATATTGATATAGTTGGGTATTCCTTTAGATTACAGACCAATAAGGGATCAACCTATATATGTATTATCATTTTCTATAATTCACCCCTGTTCAATTTCCCCCATGCAGGTAAAAACTTGGTTTCAGAACCGGCGGATGAAGCACAAGAAGCAGCTGCGGAAGGCGCAGGACGAGCGGAAGCCCGCCGGGGAGCAGGACCGGTCCGCGGACAACTCCAGCGGCAGCGAGCTGAACGACGGGAGCGCGGAGGAGCGGAAACACGGCCTGGAGGCGGACTCGTACCTGCTGGAGGAAAACGACGACGATGTGGATATCGAGGAAGACATTTGTTCCCCGGATCATCTACTATAGTAGGCTGAACATCGTTTTATAAGCAACGACTTTGACACTGTAAATGCACTGTAGATAACACTGGTTCCCCCTCCCATTACATAGGCCCTACATATATAGGCTAGTTAACTGCTTTAAAACAATCCATATGACATCGTTAAATAATTATAGGCCTATTATAATAATTTATTCAAACATGCAAAACGGGCCCATTGATTTTTAACAATTGTCCCTTTACTTCTATGCTGAATTTTCGGGTTGTTATGTCTGACAAAACACAGAATATATCACGCTATTATAACATTATTATTATTATTAGCCTAATTACTAAAATGTCTAGACACTTTTTTGTTCTGAAATGTCACACCTGTCTTTTTAATTTTTCAGATTATGTAGGAATGATTATAAAGAACCCAGATAAATAGTTCCTTGCTTTGTATAGACGCATCGCCCTGCCCCATCCATCCGCACTTTTATTCTAAAAGACATTTTCCATGCTACTCAACTGTTTTCTCCCTCTTTTTTCTCAATTAATTTACTTTTTATATTTCATTTGCCGTCTGTTTAACGTTTTGTAAATGAAGTTTTGGTCTAAGACACTTCAGTGTCTGACATTTATATTTGTGTCTGTAAATATATATAAATATATATATAGTAGCCTATATAAATAATGATAATAATCGGTTCTCGGCTTCAATTATTCTGAACCTTTATTTCTTTTTAAGGCTAATTTTCTCTTTGTTGTTTACATGTTTCTACCTTGCCCTAGCGGGGGTTATTTGGAATAGCAATAAAAAGAAAAACATAAAATATACCAGTAATGTTATTATTTAAGATGCACGTGTGCACGCGATCCTGTGATCATGTTAAAAAAATTCAAGAATCCAAGAAGAAAGAATTCAAAACGCTGTTGTCTCCACAGCATGGACCCCAGCCAGGTTTAACTCCCACAAATAGACAGCAAGAAATTACAAATAAATACGTACATACATAAATAAATAAATACATACATGAAGTTTTTCCTCGCCACTGTCGCACTGTTGCTTGCTCTGGAGGAAACTACTGGAACTGTTGGGTCCTTGTAAATTCTGGAGTGTGGTCTATATGTATAGTGTCTTGAGATAACGCTTGTTATGAATTGATACTATAAATAAAATTGAATTGAATTGAATTGAATACACCAGACTGCAGGTGAATATGGTCTGATGTATTCCTCACTAAAAATAAGCCTCTTAAAGTGTTGTATGTTCATATCCACATTTCTATTTGAATCATGCTTAGCTGAGGATGGATATCAAACAAAACAGCAAGTAACTTAGTGTATTGTTTTTCAGCAGAAATTATCTTTGATAAAGGGATTAGACATCTCTATTTGCCTATTTTTTTAATACTGAGCAGACAAGAGAACCAATGTGACCACAACACTGATTTCTAATACTTATGTATGTTGTATGTTTTTGCACCAGTGCATTGCTCAGAATACTCCAAGGGAGGGGGGGGGGGCACATGGGCCGTGCATGCAGTAATGCAGCAGTCTTTCCCTGTGGTGGATTGATGGATGTACTCAAGAAAACCAATCATCAACAAAGTCTGAAGGAAATATCTACAGTACTTGTCCCGACCATCAAAAGAAATGTTTCTTTTCTTCAGAATAAAAAGGATTCTAGTGGCAGAGCTATGTTGAACAGTTACGTATTTCTGCTATTATAGTGTCTTTGTAAATCCAGAGGAAGACTCCCTGTGTGAAAAACATATGGTCCTATGGGCAGGTGCTCTATGATCCATAAGTCTTATATTTTTCATGAAGATGTTTCTTTTTCATTTATTTGGAATTACTATGGTCAACACCACTGTTTCATTAATACACTGTTAATTAATATGAATGTATGTATTTGACCTAAAAAAGGTTGGTGTTTTTTTCGCTCAGAGAATTTAATATGCCAAGAAATAAAATATGCCAGAAATGTAGTGGAGTTCAAAATAATCCAGAAGCATTTATTGTGTTCAGTGTGCCAACATAAATCTGGGTGTTTCAGTGCAGAATGTGGCCTTGGAAATATTTAATTTACAATTTGTTTTTATTAATCAGGATAGTCCAGATTTAGTTTTGTAGGAATGAAAAAAAATGAATACGCCTTTAATTAAGATACTGTTAAGCAACAACTTTTGCAGTATTGTTTATAGAAAGAATGGAACAAAACCCCAAAATCCACAAAAGAAAAGAGATTTAATATTAATGTTAGCATATTTTGGGATTTTACTGTCAGCAAAAATTCTGAATAATTTGTGTAACTTTGTTATTTGAAGCTGGAATTTACTGCAGCAGTGCAGGGCGGGTGTTCTTATCAATATGATGGATTAAAAAAAAAAAAGAATTAAATATTTCTTAACTTTCAGTGTTATTTTATCAATTCATAACTGATGAAATGGTCCACGCAGCAGGATGTCTCAATAAAATAACCTTCTTCAACAGATGTTCAGCATATTGACTAAAATTAATAAAAGAAAAATCCACTTTGCCACACTTGAGTGTGTTCCCTCTGGTCCAAAGCAGAGCTGTCTACAGGACTGTAGAAGCAGATTCATAAAAGAGCAGTCTGCCTCGCTATTTATTGTCCAGTTGTTACTGTGGTCTTATTGGAGGGGCGGAAGGCTTTACTGACTAATTATCAATTTGATAACATGTGAGCCACACACATTATTATTACATGTATTAAATTGTTTTAGCACAAGCTGCATCTCTAACTGGGCGTCATTAGCACAATAACATAAAATCCTCTTTTGGATTTGCCATCTTTTCCTGCCTTTTGAAAAGCAATTCATGTCATCTTGACAATGTGATTGTGATTAACAGGCCGTGAGGGGGAAAAAAACAATTTGGAGAATAGGCCATGCAGAAGGTGATCAATTAAAAGATTAAGCGTTTTGCAACACATGGACACATCTGCATTTGGACCTAATAGCAGGGCCATCAGCTCATTTTCAGGAAGCCTGCCGCTTTGTGAAAGCGTGCTTCTCACATCAAAGCGTCCACGTCTGCCTTAGCTTCCCAATGGGCAGAAAGGGATGCTAATTTGGCCTCCTTCATGTATAGCGGTGAAAGACTCCTTCAATTAACTGGATTTCAATGGCCAAAAATGAGTAGGTGGGACCTAAAAAAGATGCAAAGAGACTCCGTCTGGATAGGCAGCGTTTCTCATTAAATTAAAAAGGGCTCTGTCATTTGTTTCCAACCACGCATCTGAGGACTTAACACTAAAAACACAGAGCTTCAAAGAGTCCATGATGGGTTAAATAGAGCCTATAATCTAATTAAAATATTGCACAGAGGTAAATAGTGCTTTGATAATGATCTGAGGTCCAATAAGTAAAATGAGCTGCTTGAGAGTGTTTTTGTGTTAGGGAGGAGTTACTACTTGGAAGATGGCTACAACACGAAGGACTGTCCCTATCAGTGTCATCTTTCATTTGACCAGGAGTTTCTACACTGTAAAAGAAAAGAAAACAGACCCACAACAAAGAGTGTGTGCTTTTATTCAAACAGTGTAACCATAAGTAATTAGGTGAAAGGAGATAAAGTTATAATGTGGCTAAAATAACAATATGGGAATCACCTGTGTCTTCCATGAAAAAGAGAGTGTGGGGGCATTAGCTGGTGGTGTGGGATAGTTGGAAGCAGACTGATTCTAGGATTGCTCAATGTCACTGTTGACATACTACTGCAACTTAATTTCATTAAGGCCAATAGGTCTCCAGTGAAGTTCATCTCTTCTTTGTCTGAGAGACACAGTTTAATATCTGTCTATTGAGCAGATACAGTAGATACATACAGTTTTGTCTGAACATTTTACATTTACTAAGTGCAACTACGTAAATCAATATATTAACTGCATACAAATCTAAGAATAAGATGGTTACTGCATGTGTGTGTGTCTAAATATATTACAAAAGGAAGGACTGATCTATATTTAAGAGCTACAGCTGCGTCATCATTCATCTTAGCAAACTGAAGAAGAATTCAAGAACATCAGGTTTAATGTAATAGTCCACAGTGCAAAGTGGTAGTTGTCCACCTGTTCCCTTTCAGACCCATGCCAAACTGTACATGCACATACTTTTTAATATAGCTTTTTTCCTATAGATCAGACAACATAATGAGTGCCTTGAATTTAAATGTGTTGTACAGCTTTCTGAAATATCTAAATACCTGTATAGGCTATACAGGTAATTAGATATTTCAGAAAGCTGTACAACAGCTTCAGGTACATAGCAACTCTAATAACTATGACTGATTTTGTTAAGATTATGTTTGGATTTTTGGGGAGAGAGACCACCTTTCTCTCCCCCGCGGCCCTTTGCTGCATGTCATCCCCCCGATGACATGCAGCAAAGGGCCGCGGCCGAGGACTCATCCTAGATGGGACACACGCTCTACATGTGTTAACATGTTTTTGATACCAGTAATGTTTTATACAGAGAAGATCATAGTAAGATAGATAAAAAGCTCTATTTTGCATTTTTGCAACGTTGCATAGCCATTTCAAGTGCACAGTCAGGGAGAGAACGTCATTAAACATGATTACTGTACGCAAGGAGTGAAAACACTACATTGCCTGATCATGCATGACAGTACCATTAAAAGCTGCTACAACAATCAAGAGAATAAATCAAACACTGAACTATAGGCCATTCCTACGCTGTAGTCAAGTCTACATCAAGGAGTTAGGGTCTCGGTGGTTAATTCCTCTGTGTGTTGTGTGGCGTGGTGGCAGTTGTGAGATTTTATGTCTCCATTAACTTCCAAGAATTTAAGAAAGCACAAATCCCAAATCCAAGCAACAAAATGACCATTGTAAATCTACTCTCTGGCATCTATGGAGAAAACAATTTTTTTGTCCAATCTGACCTGGTGACATACAATGTTAAAAGTAACACAGATGCTGGCTGAGGCTGCCAACCTCCTCAGAAATTATGTTTTTCCATCTTTTTGTAATTATTTTGAAAAATCTGTACAAAATGTACGTGGTAATGAATGCTGATGTGACACTAGGCTTAGCAAATTTAATAAGGCAGCAACATGTTTCCTACGTCTTGGAGTGTGAATCTATGAGAGCACAGGTTCCATGGACTGTTAATGTGAATTGCACCTTGCCTCAGACAGCATGTACTTTTTTGAAGCGTGCCACAGCCTGCTTTTCTTCTTCATGCCGTTTTCGAAGGACTTCCAGCGTGGCCAGCTGGGAGACGTCCAAGTCCTCCAAGTAAGGAGCAGGCTCTGTGAAGCCTTTGGACCAGTGTTTGGGTCTCTGTTTTGGTTGAGACTGTACTGGGGGTTTGGCTATTGTTTTGGCATATTCCAAAGCCTGAGATTGAAAGAGAGAGACAGAGATCCACGTATGTTAATGTACTAATTAATAACATTAATATCAGAAATGCCTGTAAAACACTCATTTAGACCGGATGTCATTCCCCTTTCCTCTTTTTTGTGGTGGGGTTCTAACCTCCGGGGGATTTCTAAGGACTAAGGTTAACTGCTCCTCAGATCTCTGCAGGGTAAATCCAGACAGCTAGCTAGACTATCTGTCCAATCTGAGTTTTCTATCGACGACTAAAACTACTTTTCCACCAAAACAAGTTCTGTCCCAAGGCTATTTTGGCACACATAGGCAGACCTTCCTCCACAGCACTGTCGAGGAAGGTCTGACAATATGAGACTACTGATGCACAAAATACAGTACGTATTATGTTATGTGTAATTCTGTTGGTGAACAATGATAAGACTTTAAGTCTATCAAGCTAAGCATTCATCTGCACTTTCTCTGCAGTGCTCCTTTCTGGAGTATAATAACGTACTAGCTTTTAATTCTCTGGGTGTGTTGAGTTGATTATATTCATTCACAATAATACGTTATTAAATACACATACAGTAAGAGCACAACTGTTATTCATTATTCAATATACAGTATTTTACTGTAATAAATGATACTGTTTTGCTGACCAGCTGTGTGAAAGCAGTTATCTAGGATCAACAATGTTGTGCTGAATGAATCCAGATAACTCCCTCACTTACAGCAAACACTAAACACTGAAGCTCTGTAACACAGCTCCCAGGCTGGAACCATGCAGTGACATTCTCCCTAATCTCATACACTCTTTCTTTGATATATTGCTTGGTCACAACTTGTGAACAAGCACACATGCCTGTTGTTTCTTGCACACACACACACACACACACACACACACACACACACACACACACACACACACACACACACACACACACCTTCATCCTGGGAACTTTCTTGTCATTGCCTTCCGGGTCCTTGGCCAGTAGAAAGGGAATCCTGCTAATGGTTTTGTTCTGCTCACGGATCACATTTGAATACAGCTTCTGTCGTTTCATTTTCTCAGCATGATGATGGTGAAAGAGAAAGAGAGAGAGTAATAGAAGGTAGATTATAAAAGAGGGTTTAATTAACTGAGCCATTTCTCCCTTAAGTCCCTTCTCTGTGTGCACCCCCCACCCCGGTAGAGCCTCTCAACGCAGGCCAACAAAACACACAGGGAGCCATTCAGCTGGCCTATCAACATTTACACATATCATTCACTAATAGGCTTGGACCTAGAGATGCCCAGGGCTCAATCTAGTGTAACTTGGCCAAACATCCTCACTTTTTACAACAGGGGATTGACAAAAGATACATCAAAGCACAAAGCACTTAACTTCTTAGGGGTACTCTCATTTGCTTTTTAAATGTAATTGTATCATTGGAAGAGCATGGGAGCCTTTAAATGATGAACTCGGACAATTGGAAGAGGGTCAGTGGAAACACAATGACACTAGTGGACATCCAGATTTAGGCACAGGAGACAGACTGAAAGACAGCTAATCATGTCCAAACAAATTTGAATCACATTTTTTCCTGCGAGTTACTCCTTACAACTGATATTGCCTCACAGCAAATTAATACAACATCCTGGTATGCAGGGCAGCTTTTGTATTGTGTTCTTCTGTATCATCTTCGAGTGTATTTGTCTAGAAAAGAATATTAAAGGCCAGAGAGGCTCTCAAATATAAAAAGCAAAAAACGCTAGTCTCCATATTAATTTCCGCCTCATATTGGTGAAAAGCTCTCCTGAAATAGATACATGCATATACAAATATACCAGACTGCTGACATGGAAGCTACAGGGGCAGATGTGTGTCGCCCTGCTTGTGAGCTGCCCTGCTCAGTGAGAACAAAGAGGGACTCTTTCTATCGCTCAACAAATCCATACTATTTCTTTCAGCTTTGTTTTAAACTTACTTACTGTTTGTGAACATAAATATTTCTGGCAGTAAAATCGCCCAATAGCTTTCCACATGTGATGGAAATCCTTTTTGTGGTGGATGAGATGAACTGCCAAGTGCAGAAGCACCTTTTGGTGGCCTAACACAGAACTGACTTAGTGTGAACTTGTGTGTGTACCTGTTTGTTTAAGGGTTTGTCTGGCTTAGTTTATCATATATAATTTAGCCTCTCAATATTCTGGTCTATTTATCATTAAGGATTTTTTTCATCTTTTATTATATGATTTTTCAGCTTACCTATTATTTACCCTATATTGGCTTTATATGATAAATGAACAAAGTAAGAGTTTTTACTACAGAATACAGAATACAGAATAATACAGAAGCCATTTTGGGATAAACAGCAATTATAAGGGTTAATTAACAAAATATGTCTGCAGACACATCTGCAGCCTTGGCAGTGTGGCTGCTGTAGAACAAAGTTAGCGCTCCCCCTTGTTTCAGTTTTTGCCATTTTAGGGCAGATTTCAGCGTAATGGAAGCAAGAATTAAACAAGCTAAATTAGCTTACATGGGTCAAAAAACTATCTTATGGGCGTCCCCAGTCCCCACTCTTACTGCCGACGAGTAAAATATTCAACAGATTTGTCTTTTGGGCATGTGTAACTGTGAAGCCCTCTGTCCAAATTTCAAAACTACGCTGCGCGTTATAGCCTACAACTAAACACAGCCTAAACATAGACAATGCAGTCAATAACAGTGTTAAATAAATGTTCATTTAAGTTCAGCAATTTAGGGTCTCATTTGTTATTATTATGAAATAGTTGTATTTTATCAGATAGCATTGGCCGTCGGCCCTGCTCTCTAAATTTTGTCATCAGCCAATCAGCTGTTGAAAAAACCATATTGGACAACCTCTATCCCAATGTAGGATCCCAGTGTGGGGTAAAAATGTCCACATTAATTGAGAAACTGCAAACCAAACTTCTGGATATATTACCCCCTTCCAAAAACCAAGAGCAGCATTCCCAAATTATATTCACCAATACTACAAAACATTTTCACAGTTATGTTGATTATTTCAGAAAACAAAATGACAAACCTGCTCATCTAACAATATCTTAATCCATCGGAGCAATTTCTAGATTAATGAACCCACCTAACTACAATTTTCTGCTGAAATGAAGCTGACTGACATTGTCAGGACGCTACTTACTGTCTTTTCAATGGCCGAGTAGTCAGGACCCAGGCCTCGCAGATTTATATCGGACTTCAGCTGCTTGTAGTCTTTCAGGCTGTATGCCTGAGCGAGAGAGGAAGAGAGACAGAGAGAGATTTATGTTTTGCAAGTGTGCAAGTGACACTTTTGATAACTTAATTTGAAGCTGACTGTTTTTGAACTCCATTTGTTTTGATGGCTGTCAAAATGGCACCATGGCTCAAACAATAAGTTCCCAGACCGCAATTTGGATCAATTTTGATGTCTCTCAATTTAAATGGTGCATTAGGAATTAAATCACAAATAATACACCAAATGCCTGGCAGGCAACAGGGTGAAACAGAGCCACAATGTGAGTGACACTGTCTTCACCAAACAATTTGTAACACATTGAAACGCAAAAACACTGACTGAATACAACTTTATAATTCAGTGGATTCTATTGAACTATAAGAGGTTGCCAGAAAGTGAAGAATAGTCACTACTACTGATGTACTGTACATGGATGAGATACACTACTGTATCCCTGTCTCAAATCGTTTGGCTAGTCCCCACAGGATTGCAGGATGGGAGAAAAACGTGCTCTGGTATATTGGCATTTTTTGAAACCAATCAAAATCCTCTTGGGAGGTGCTAAGCGAAGGCCGGAGCCACAGTACCGCGCTGCAAAATAGCCTTGGGACGGAACTTGTTTTGGTAGAACATGTGTATGTTCAAAAGTAGTTTTAGCCGGGCAACAGAAAACTCAGATTGAACAGATAGTCTAGCTAGCTGTCTGGATTTACCCTGCAGAGATCTGAGGAGCAGTTAACCATAGTCTTTAGAAATCCACCGGGGTGCGAACGCCAACACAAAAAAAGAGGAAGGGAACAGACATCCGGCCTAAAAAGAGGGAAATGGAATATGGGTGGAATATCCGGCGTCCCTTGAACAATCACGGAGGAACGTCGTTGATATCTGTATCCCTAAAAACAACAAAATTACTGCAGGATGGGAAATTAACCAATTTTACCAGCCACTGGTGGATGCCCAATTTTACCAGCCACTTTTGTGAAATTCAAATTTATAAAAAGAAAGTGCACTAGTTTAGTAATTGCTTCAATAAATTATTTTGTATTATAAATACATATTTTATTAATATAAGCAAATAAAATTCAATTCAATTTTATTTATAGTATCAAATCATAACAAGAGTTATCTCGAGACACTTTACAGATAGAGTACCTACTCTATCTGTAAAGTGTCTCGAGATAACTCTTGTTACAGTTCTAGTAGTTTCCTACAGAGCAAGCAACAGTGCGACATTTAAAAAATGTGAAAATGTAAAAGTGATGTGAAAACAAATTAAAGCCTTTATTGCCACACTCTGCTCCTGGGGTCCCATCTTTGCCAGCTGTATGGCAGTGCACTTGATATTGATATTGACATATTAGACTTGGATGACTTGAGGTCTTTTTATTGCCTCTAAGTTAAAGTTAGTTGTTCCTCTAAGGAACAAATTGTTTGCATTTTCTCAAGAAGAGTAGGTTCAACAGTAAGTACAGTGGATGGACTGGTTGTCTGTAAAGAAGGCTATAGGGTTAGCAGATGGACAATATCATTTCATTGTCCAGCGTGATGGAGAGCCATCATCGTGATGCCACGCCCCCCCCACCCTGTCAGACACAGGGTAATCCTAGTGGACGGGAAATTGACAACTGCGTCGGTCTTAAACTAGCAAAGACACTTAAGCTGTGCTGTGCTGGAAGTTACTTTCTTCCCCTTACGTTCAACCGATTTCTAATGATACAGTCTCTATCTCTCCCTGTCAGTATAGTAGCTCGCTCTACCTGGCCTAGTGACTTCTTGTGGTGCAGAGCATAACCTTAGGTTATGCTCTGCACCTCGGCTTGGACACAGTGATCTCGAGCGAGAGTGTAAAGGTGTTAACGTTGTATGCTACCACACTTTCCTTTATCCCCAATGATTTATGAATGTACGTTAGCAACAGTAGAATAATTCAAGAGGGTGCTATTTCATGTGTGAGCTACTGTAGCTCAGCGTAAATTCTTTCAGGAAAACCTAACTCTTAATCAATACTCTACCTAACTCAAATCAGCCGTTGGAGGCGTTCACCTTCCTGCTAAACCAACCCGAATCGTTACACAATGGGCCGCTGTGGCTCAGTGGTAGAGTGGTTGCCTGCCAATCGGAAGGTTTGTGGTTCGATCCCTGCCCCTGCAGTCATTGTCGAAGTGTCCTTGGGCAAGGCACTGAACCCAGAGTTGCCCCCGGTGCTGCGCATCGGAGTGTGAATGTGTGTGAATGTTTATTCACACACATTGTACGGCAGCCCCGGCCACAGTGTATGAATGTGTGTGAATGGTGAATGTTCCCTGTAGATGTAAAAGCGCTTTGAGCAGTTGTTAAGACTGGAAAAGCGCTATATAAATACAGCACATTTACAATGGCAAGGGCCAATCACAGAGTCACAACCTTGCTTTAAATAATTGTTTCTCACTTGCTGTTGTTGCATGCAAAGAGTGCAACCCCCCACCTCCCCTTCCACCTCCAGTTATCTACTCCAGCTGACCGGTCTGGAGTCTGGTCTTTGGGCTCCTTTGTCGCCAACACCAGTATCTACATTCCATTGGGGGGTCTGATAGTTCTCTACCCCTATATATAGATATTCAAAAGATTTGTATAGCAATGGAGTCTAATTGCCAAAGACTTTGTACATTTTATTTGAGCAGTACTATAAATCTTTTTGTATTTCTGCAAACTTCGGATTCAAATATTGCGCATCTGTTCATGTGCGTTGCAAGATTTGTGTTTATGGAATACCTTATCCAGTTCAAATATAACCCAGAATGTAGTTTAATCTCAGTAATGATGGTCTATAAGGTTATTACTGTTGCTCTGTTAAAGGCAAACGTTCCTCTGAATTGTCTTTATGCAGATCATGGAGATCTGATTGAGTCTAGACTTTACAGCACCGTAGTTAAGTGAAAGTAGGTCAAGTTGTAATGTACTGCCCCTATCAGGGGCAGCATGTAATACTGTCTATTTCCAGAGGGAATTTGAATGTATGTCTGATCAACTGCCAATTTAGGCGACCCTACAAATCTTTTCCCTCATTTTTCCTTTCCCACTTATCCAAAAAATACCTTCTCTTTTTCTTTACTAGGCCCTCAACAGTTGCTATTGCTGGCTCGGCGAGGGGCCTCTTAATACTGGGGATATGTTGCCACATTTTTTAAACCAATGTCACAGACTAGCACTGAAAATAACTCTACGCGCCACTGTGGCTGGTGTACAAGGCAAAGTCACCCGCCACTTTAAAAAAGAAGCCGCCATTGGCTGGTTGAGGGTGCTAATTTCCCACCCTGAATTAAGTGTATGTATCTGTGTACATAGAAATATATCAATAAAAGAACAATAAAATTCTCAGATGACACTCCTTGGGACAAAATTTGATCAAATAGGGCAGGGTGACCTGTTTGGGGGTTCTTGACATGATGAAGCCAGATTCTGTTTTATGCTCTGCCGCACATGCCTCACACCCTATGACTGTGTTTATGCTTTCAGCCACACAAGTGACGTGGCTCCAAATGTTGCTCGGTCAGTGCACTGAAATATCTAACTATTGGATGGATCACCATATGCCAAAATTCTCAGAAATTCAAAATGCCATATTAAATAAAAATTGTTTTACACTTCTACTTATTAAAGGTAGGAGAGAGAGAAATAGAGAGATGGGGGGAAATAGAGAGAAAGTGAGGCAGAAAGAGATTGTAATATAGTGTATTTTATAGTAACCAGTACAGTATAGAATCTAGGTGACATCTATTTATTAAGTATGTCACATGTACTGCATATGAATTTTCTGTAAACTGGTTTGGCAACCACATTTTATTTGTTTATGCTAATAAAGCAATATTGAGAGAGAGAGAGAGAGAGAGAGAGAGAGAGAGAGAGGAAGGGAGAGAGAGAGAGGAAGGGAGAGAGAGAGAGAGAAAGTTTCAATGAGAAGCCGGTCCTTCAAAATGAGCTCCTGACTTTTGGTACTTTTTTGTTGCTTTTTTATTTTCGAAAATGAGACAAACTCCCAAATATCTACAATGAAAACTCAACTATACCTTAAGGAACAAAAAGAAACATCAGGAAAAGGAAAACAAGGAAAACCAGAAAATACTTGCCGAACAACTGAAAGAAAACATCAACTGTCAACTGCCACCATCAGGATGAAAAAAAAACGCTCTCCAATCTAGACCAATTTTTCTACAAAGTGAGTGACTACGTGTGAATGGCCTTGCGTCAGAATATCTTTCTGATATGTGTCTTCTCGGTTGCTGCGCACCCACGGGTCAGGGCTGCTGACAGCACCAAAGGTTAGAAAGAAAGCGGTTGGGGAGCGAGCCATCTCATTTCGCGCTCCAACATTATGGAACAGTCTTCCAGTGGATATTAGACTGGCATGTTCAATTGGGGTCTTTAAATCGAAGCTTAAGACTTACTTATTCACTGCTACCTATGAGTCCTAAATGCTCATTTATCCTTAATGTATTTTTATAGTGCTATTTACTTTTAACTTTCTTGATTTTACATTTTTTGTACTGTTTGTATTTAAAGTGTATTCTTGCTGTAAAGCACTTCGATGGAAACCGCTCTATAAATAAATGTATTATTATTTGAATTATTATTATTATTATTAAGGACAACTGCTAATAGTTTGAAGAATTTTATGTTATTACTTTAAAACTCTGTTTTTTAAAGAAATATGTTGAACTGAAGTTAAACGCCAACCCAGGAGCTAGCATATTAGCTGGGTAGCAAGCATCTACAAAAATGGGACAGTTATGGTACAAGGTGGTACAACCTAAAACAGTTTCAGAAAGACTTTCAGACTATAAAAAAGCACAGAGAGTGAAGATAACCCTGAGCGAAACCATCCAGGAAAGCCAAATTGACAGCACTCCCTCAAGCGGCACCACATCTGAAGCTCCAAGAAGAGAATATGACCCAACCAGTTCAGATCAAGGTCAGATGTAAAACACAATGACCCTCCGAACAGTTTACACAACTGGAAATATAGTTGGTCTATCTGAGGGAACAGGTTCTGTCTGGACACCAGGACAGAGAAGCTGCTCTCCAGGCTCAGAGAGCAGCACAAAGACTTGGAAACAGAGCTAAAAAGTGATAAACAAGAAAGAGACCGTCTGAAGAATGAACTGGCAAAAGAAATAAGAGAATTCCAGAGAGAGAGAGAGAGAAGGCAGAGCTGAACATGCTGACAGAGAGACTGCAGAGGGTAGAGAGCAAAGTTGACAACCTTCAGGAGCAGCTAGGCCTCCACCTCACCCACTGCACCCAGCCACCTGTGAAAGCCACAGTATGTCCTCCACAACTTACCGCTCCCCCACCAACCCCAACTGCATCCTCCTCACCCCACCCAACCTCGTCTACACCTGCCTCACTTCATCCTGCCCAACCGGCCTTATCTCCTGCACTACAGACACAGCACAAATGGAAAATTCATTAATGAAAAAGTTGTGGTGCCCTACAACTACAAGAGTCCTAGAGCTGCTAAATGAGAACAGACTTGGATGTCCCAGCCTCATTTAGAAACATTAAGTAATTAAGTATGATGTCTTTTTCTATCTCTTGTTGGAATGTTCAGGGCTTCCAGTCCTAAGAATGCATGGTTACAGGAGATCAACACTACTGACATTGTTGTCCTCCAGGAAACTTGGTGTAAAGGTGGTTGTCCAAAAGGTCACAGAGAAATTCAATGGATTCAATCAAAAGGGGTCTCTCAGGTGACAAAGATATATTCCTCTGTCCAACATTCATCCCCCCCTCTGAGTCACCCTATTTCAATAAGGGGAGTTTCCCCATACTCGAAGGAGCGATAAACCGATTTCAGAGCCAAGGTTATATTTTATACTGTGGCCATCTGAACGCCAGAACACCAGAGAAATTAAACACTATAGACAGCCATGTAAACCTGCACATACTAGGGAACAGCAGCCTAATAAACCCCACATATCCCCCCAGAAACAACTACAGCAAGTGAACTAACAGGAATGGGACACAAGTCCTACAGCTCTGTCGTACGTTTGGTCTATATATTGTCAATGGGAGAGTAAGAGGAGACTTTCGGTAGATGCACCCACAGTTCTTCCCTTGGCAGAAGTACAGTTGATTATTTTATCTCTGACCTTTACATTTTTATTATCAAGGCATTCACAGTCAATCTCCTTCCTCCTCTGTCTGACCATATTAAAATAACAATCTATCTGAGTAGAGGAAATCTCAAACACCAAGAACCAGATTCGATTAATCTACAAATCTTTACCCAGTCCCACAAATGGACTGCGAGCAGCACTTTTCTCTACAGAAAGGCACTGGACAGTCCACAAATCCAATAATTCTTGTATGATTTTCTTTGTATATCCTTTCCTTACAGTGAAGAAGGTGTGAATTTAGCTATTAACGGCATAAATGCCATTTTTGACAAGGGAGCAAAACTAACCAATTTAAAGTGGAAAAGAAAAACAAAAAATATTGGTGTTGAAAAATGGTTTGATAATGATTGTAAAAATCTAAGGAAAGAACTAAGAAATGTATCCAATAAGAAACACAGGGATCCAAATAACCAAACTGTACGCCTTCTTTACGGAGGAAACTAAAAGAATACAAACATTTACTAAGAACAAAAAGGAAACAACATAACAAAAATCAGCTAAACCTAATTGAAGAATAAATACAGTCCGATCAATTCTGGGAAAATTGGCATAAACTAAACACAACATCTAAGAAGGAATTAGCAATCCAAAATGGGGGACATTTTACTAACCTTTACGGCAAAATAACAAAATAACCCAGGCCAACAGGAAATACAGAGGAAATAAAAAATCCTCAAATCAGCAATTAAAGACTACCAGAAGCCCATTGACGCCCTGACTACAGAACAAGAACTAACAGACAAAATGAAAAAGCTTAAACAGCCGAAAGGCCTGTGGTGCTGATTGCATTTTAAATTAAATTTTCAAATTGGTCATCCTAAAAGCTTTCAATATCATCCAATACAGGTATTTTCCCAGCTAATTGGAACAAACGACTGATAACCCCAATCCACAAAAATGGAGACAAATTTGACCCAAATAACTACAGAGGAATGTGTGTGACCAGTAACCTGGCAAAAAGATTCTGCAGTATTATGAATAGCAGAATCTTACAATTCATTAGTGGAAACAATATCCTGAGCAAAAGTCAAATTGGATTTTTCCCAAAATATCGCACCTTAAGGGGGGGGGGGGGGGGGGGAATGTTATCATCAGAACACATCTTTACTCTCCAGACCCTCATTGACAAACAAATAAACCAGAACAAAGGAAACATCTTTTCATGTTTTGTAGATTCAATTTAGCATTTTGGTCTTTTCTATAAATTGATTAAAATGTGTATTGGAGGAAAAACCATATATCATAAAAACTATGTATACAAACAACAAATGTTCTGTTAAAATTGGCCACCAACAAAAACATTTCTTTCCGCAAGAACGGGAGTGAAACAGGGGTGCTGCCCGTCCCCGACTTTGTTCCCTGGTATCACTCTGGGAGATCCTGACATCAAATGCTTGTTATATGCTGACGATGTAGTGCTGGTGTCCCCTACAAAAGAAGGCCTAAAATAACACCTTGATTTCCTGCACAGTTTCTGTCAAACCTGGGCTCTGACTGTCCACATAAACAAAACCAAAATACAGATTTTCCATAAAGGATCTGGAAATTACAGTAAGGATCAATTCTATCTAAATACAGTTCAATTAGAACATGTGAAAAACTACACATATTTACGTCTCAATATAAGTTCATCAGGTAGTTTCGAAATGGGTGGGAATAAGCTAAGAGACAAATCAAGCAATGCAATTAAAAGAAAAATCAAAACAGACATTCCAATTAAAATTTGGTTAAAAATATTTCAATCAGTAATCGAACCCATTGCGCTATATTGCAGCAAAATATGGGGCCCTCTCAGTAATCATATAAAATTTACTGACTGAGACAATCACCCAGTTGAGAAATTTCATGTAGAATTTTGTAGAAATCGTCTACACCTACTAAGACACATTCCAAATAACTACTTCCGAGCAGAACTAGGCCAATATCTGCTCCAAATTACAATTGAAAAAAGATCCATCAAATTCTACCACCACCTGAAAACAAGCTAGCTTTCCACTACAAAGCACTACAATACCAAAAAAAGGAACGTAGAAAAAAGTCCCCTCAGTCAGCTAGTCCTGTCCCTCAACTCCCTCACCTCACACCCCCTGGAAGCTCAGGACACCCCGCAGTGTCTTGGAAAGACACTACTAAACGTCAAAGCAAAATGGATTGTTACCTAGCCCTAAACCGAGAGTACACAGTCTCTCTCAAGAAGACAGGCTGTGTCAGCTCTGTCCACAGAGACAGGTGGAGACAGAGCAACACTTCCTGCTTCAATGTAGCATATACACTGACATCAGCTCTTTACCAAAATTAAATGTACACTCCCAGATTTTGATACACTCTCTGACCAGACAGAAATGCAACATCTACTTGGAGAAAATAGGGTGAGCCCTGTAGAAGCAGCGAGATATGTGAGTGCATGTCACAGCCTGAGAGACAATCAGCACATCAACACGTAATTTCTGGAGTTCATAACCCCACAGTTTTCATGTGTCTTTCCACGTTTTGTTGTTTGTTTGCTTCTGTCTTTGTTTTCTTTCTTACATTTGACACTAGAGATTTTACTGATTGTTGAGGTCCCTTTTTTTTATCTCAAATGTATACTCAATGAAATGCGGGTATGTATTTCTTCTCACATTATTATCATCGATGCTTTGTCAATAATGTGACATTCAGAATATTGTGAGAGAGAGAGAGAGAGAGAGAGAGAGAGAGAAAAAGAGAGCAAGAGAGAGAGAGAGAGAAAGAGAGTTTTGTTTTGCAAGTGTGAGAGGGGGGAGCAGCGATGGTTGAGCAAGCTAGAGAGTGACAGAAGAGAGAGAGCAGTGTTAGCAAGAACAAAGCAGTGAATCAGAGGAATAAAACATAGTTTTCTTATTTTTTTCACAATGGTAACATTCTAGAGCACAAATAAACCCCCCCACAATTCTGCGGAAAGGTGCTGCATGGTCATAATTTTGTGTTAATGCAGCGCTTCATTCTGCCGCTGCCTTTTAATGACACGGGGCGTTGCATTTAGTAGCTTGTCAGTGCCATCATAAATAAAACCATTAACCCTTCTGGTTCCTCTAACTTCCGTCAAAACACGGGAATCCTGATGATACGTTCGAGAGTAATTATAAATCATACACTGTCTGAGAAAGAATAATACTCAGTAACCATAATACAGCTTGCTTTCTGTCACACACAGCATTTTGTCATTGATTACATGCCACTTTGCAACACAGTAATACATTAAGACCTAATTTATTGATAGATTTCAATAGCGATCAATCCAGCTTAACGTTATCTGCTACGTTGACAAGTAGCTCATGCTAATGCTTGGTGAGGAACATTATAAGGTTACAACATGCTCATTAAGGTATTTTAAGTATAATTGTTTTGACCAAGTTTATATAGCACTGGGCTAACCCACGATTATGTTTGTCAGCAGTAATGTTATAGATAGACACTTACTCTAAGGCTAATTTAGGTGGCTATCCCACCCTGGTTTTTCAGCTTCACTCCCCACCGCTAAGGGAGTTCAGTCAGGATGAGAGTAGTATACGGCCGCCAATATTAACTTACAGCAATCCGAACCTAACCTCCCGGCGGCCAGCCCCAGCCGCCGTGTAAGTCTCTCAGCGGTGTTCACTAAAGTAACAAAAAAACATTCAGCCTCAGTGCTGAAAAAATCCCAAAAAGTGACCCTGACATGAAGTATATTGTGAAATTATAGTTTAAGCTGCTGGCTAATGTAAGCTTGCTTGCACGCTACTTAATACCAACTACCAATACAAATAAAACTAATAAAACATAATTATATTGAGGGAATGGCAGCTATTGTATCAGAATGACGTAAATAACCCTTAATAAAAACATTAATAAACGTAACAAGGATAAAAAAAATATAAGGATAAACTCATTGTAAAAAGATAAATTTTAATCAGCAAATAACCCCACGCGGCAGAAAATTACATCATGCAAATATTAACAATTTAATACTTTAATCAGCTGACATCCGTAGTATTATTTTATAAATTGTTCTTTAGGAAAAATCCTGTAGATTATACTTATATTGAGAGGTGAGTGTCGGGAGTCTAAGGACAGTCCTAAACAACTGCAAGTGACATGATTTTCTAATGTAAAAACATCAATGAGACAATAGTCAAATGTTGATATTCTAAATATGTATAACAGTAGGTTATTGATTATAGCAACAAAAAGACAGTTTTCACAATCCCAAACCCTTCTCATTCGAGAATTGCTATGTCACAACATAGTGTCACAAATGTCTGTTACTGCACTGAAAATACTT
Source organism: Etheostoma cragini (assembly GCF_013103735.1). Taxonomy (NCBI): domain Eukaryota; kingdom Metazoa; phylum Chordata; class Actinopteri; order Perciformes; family Percidae; genus Etheostoma; species Etheostoma cragini. The sequence continues at coordinate 8,112,726 of NC_048419.1, read as the reverse complement.
AGGAAAGTGGACTTTAGCTTACAATACTTTGGTGTATATTATGGTTAGGGTTAATGTATGTTGTTTCTGTGGGAATCTGTGTTTTTAATTGGTCACATGCTTGAACAGAAGCTATGCAGGTTCATGCAGGGTCGTGCTTGATTGTTTGGGTCTGATCGTAGCTCTAGGGAAGACCAAAGTTACATAACATGACAGGGACATTGATGGTGTGTGTTGTGTGTGTGTGTGTGTGTGTGTGTGTGTGTGTGTGTGTGTGTGTGTGTGTGTGTGTGTGTGTGTGTGTGTGTGTGTGTGTGTGTGTGTGAGGGTAGGTGGGTGGGTGGGTGCTTGCAATCCACAAGCTGCCCCAGACAAAAGGGAGCTAATCATTCTAGGTTTTACTTGCTTCTTTTTGAAAGGAGGATTTCAGTTTGCTTTAGCCATCCGCCATGGACCCAACAGGGTACCTTTCTTTCCAAGCCCTCTCCTCTCTATCTCCAGCCCCTAAGTCACGCTCATCTGCTTTCATGCCCAGGCACTGCAGCAAGGCTGCTTTACAAATTGAGCCTGTAATCTTGTCAGACATGATGGCTAACATGGTGGGAGAGATGGGAGGTCAAGGGGTGAGGAGTGTTATGCACCACAGGATGGATATGTAAAGGCTCCAATGTGAGTACAACTCTAAGCACTTAATCATAGTTCCTAGCTTTTCTTGGATCTACCAAACTCAATTGCTAGTTGATGTAACAATAAATGTGATACACATATAATCAGTCTGTCTGTGTTCATGCCTGTTTCCCTGCTGTTAGGGACATTTGGGGTGAGAAGTGTATCATTTGCTGAGATGGCCAGCCATGTGCAAGGGTGTAATTTTACTAAAATTTCTTAACATTAAAATCATCATCATCATTTCTCTCCATGCCCTTATAAATGCATAATCTATAATACTGTTCTGTATAATCATTATTGAAAAATGAAAAATGAATGAATGAAAATTAAATGCAATTGAATATGTCTTATCATTACCAAAATGAAAATTACGAGTACTAAAAAAAAGTCTCAGCACGAAGAGATCATCTTCTTGTATTATGGCACTTAAAGAATGGCAGAAAAACAGGCAATTGTGTTTGTAGTTGTAGTTTGTCTGTAGTCAGATTGCACCAGTAAGATTTTGGTTAGATTCAGTGAGACGAAAATAGTACAGCAAGAAGTATTTTAGCGACAGCCACCTGTAATTAAATACACCCTGTGCAGGGCTGAGTCACGTCCGGACCCATCTTAACCTGGCCAACCAAAGCAGAGGGGAAAAAGCAACAACAGCCAAATCATTAAATGCAAATGGGCATCTTCAGTGGCCCTGCACCTCACAGACTCTCTTCCTTCTAATCACCTTATCCTCTAACACATCTTTAAATGGCTTTTCAGAGCCTGCAGCTCTGTGGTTTATATAGTCATCATCTTATAGCAATTAAGTGTAGCTTAGTGGAGCCAGACAATTAACCTGATGTTTTGTGCCCTTAGTCACCAGAACACTCCTGCTGGATTAAGCTGTCCCTGCATGGAGACAGCTGAGGGGATTATTTGGGACTTCAAAGGGGCATTTATTTGTGTAACCTCTCATGTACGTGGGGATTAAAGGGGAATGCCTCTCAATTGAAGAATTCATGTGTCACTTTTGTTAGGTGAAACTGCATAATGAGTTCTTATTTTTCTAACAGGACCGGTATTATTCAGTATGTGTTGAGTGAGTTTTGTAGCCCTTCAGCTCTGTTAAAACATAGTTTAAATGCATGCACTTCCAACAAATACTCAGATGGAGTTTTTTTTAAATCTGTGTTACATCTCAGATCAGATGGCAGACATACAATATTACGCTGATGAAACACCAATATAACTGTTCTACAGTATATGAAAAAGCTGTGAACATTCAGTGTCCCTCCTTCTGGGACACAGCTGAAGTTCACAGACACACCAACCTTGTAAGCGACTCCGGTCCTCAGCTGCTTCTCTTTCTCCATGTGACCCAGGTAACTGTCTGAGCAGCTTCTATGAATGGGGTAGGCTGTGTTCACTGTGCTTATGTCAGGCTCTTTTCCTGTCGTTGACTCTGTTATAGGGGGCAGAACTGTGTAGGAGCCTGAAAAAGTGGTGGTGGGTGTCCTGGGAAGGTTTGGTGAAAATTGTTTAGTTTGAACCTCATTTGGACACTTTTGGTCCTCCCCTTCAGAGGATAAAAGCCACTTCAATGCAGCTGTCCTGAAATACAAAGTTATTGGTGGATAAATACCAAGGAGTCCCATGTCGGCTAGTTCTACTTGGTAAAAAAAAACAATCAGCGATAACTGAAAGGATCACAAGTGGACAGCTCTGAGTACATGTGTTCCCACCTGGCAGCAGAATGTGGTTCCAAAAGTGTCCTGAGTGGTCACTTTTGATCGGATCTCACCTCCCTGCTTTATATGCAAATAAACACGTGAATCGTTTCCGTTTGCACATACCTGTAGGCTGTGGGTGCGTGCATGCGTACGTGTGTGCATGGTATTGTTTTACTATATTCATGACGTCCAAAAACAGGTAGACCAGCATACTTGTGGGGTCCCAGCAGCTTCTTTGGGGCCAAAATGCTAGACTCCACAAGTTTAAAGGGCTGTTTGAGGGTTAAGACTCGGTTTTAGGATTAGGGTTAGAATTTGGTTATGGTTAGGGTGAGGGTAAAGGGTTAGGGTTAGGGTTAGGTTATATACTAAATGCATAACCTTGCCAGGTTATGCATTTAGTTGTGATGGTTAAGGTTAGGGTAAGGGGCTAGGGAATGCATTATGTCAATGACAGGTCCCCACAAAGATAGTGTGTGTGTGTGTGTGGGTGTCTGCGCGTCCAATACTATCTGTTTTATATTACTGGTTCATGTTTGCTCATAGCAGTCATGTTTAATTACTGCTGATGAAGATTCAACATTTCTTGATTTTTCTGCTTCATAAAAGAACTTTTAATGTAAAGGATTTATAGGGAAATGAAACCGCTCCACTGTTAAACAGTTATACTGCTTTCCAGTGCTGACAGCGCAGTGGAGGAAGGTCTGGCAATGCATAGTCTTGTCGATATACACTAGGCAATGCGGGACAGTAATTATTAACATTGGCTGTTGCGACATAGGAGCAAGAAGGTCTGTAGGAATATACTATCCATGTTTGTGAACTAAGGACATTTTATTAAACTAAAAATAAGGTAAATGTAATGTGTCCTAAATGCATCCTGGGGCACTCCCACCTGTACTCAGAGCTGTTCACTTGGATCATTGAAGGACAGATGATACCAGGTGAAAAAGGGGCTATGATAATAGATTAGACAAAATATTATTTTTCATGTTATATTATTTTATATTTTGCATTCGCCTATATTCTTATTCATTCTCATATGGTGTATCAGACTAAATTTCTTTGCCACAGTCCTAGTCATTTTACATAAATCCCAAGTATGCTGTCATTTGTTTGACTGTTGTGTTGTGATTGCTCTAGTGTTTCCAGTATTTAGTTTGATTTTAAACTTATTTGCTCTATTTAACTGACATTAGGTGCAGGAGCCCAATTACTCCAATGAGAATGTTAAAATGTAATATCTTTTTTTATCTTTGGTTAGAAAAAATCTGTATACAGTAAATGGTTTACCTTTGCCATTGTTCAGGGCTACTCTCCAGGTTTTGCTGGTGGAGATGTGCGCTTACACCTCTGTGAGACGTCTGGGAGGACCTTCCTGAAATTGTTAGTTGATATCCAGAGGACAGGGCAAGTTCAGATGCAGGGCTCCAATTAGGACAAGCATGAAGACATGCTAAATTGATGCTGTCTTCCTGGCCCCTCTGCTGGATTAACGGAAGGAGAGGGTATGAAGTGTTGAGGTGGATGTTGGTGACCAAAGGCTGTGATGAAGTCGTCTTGTGAGGGTTGGGCTGACCTGCAGCAGCTGGTTTTTCCAATGGGGAGCTCAGACGGTCCCCCAACTCAGCGCTGACCCCCAGGGCAGGGGTCTGCTGTTGCTGTGGAGGGCGGTTGGGGTTTTCTTTCCGCTGGGCTTTCTTCCCTTCACTGATCTGGGTGACCTGGGGTTAGAGCAGGATTAACAGTTTACGGATAACATTTTTCCTTGATGTAGAATGTCAGAGCAACAAAAGAGTACTGATATAGACAGGATTGACTTTGGTGTGCAGGGGTGGTAATTCACAAAACCCAAACATATGGCAAAATCCAAGCATTTAACACATTTCCCCACCAAAACAAATAGCCATTTAACAGATATAGTCACTATTATACACAACTGAAATACTGTATATATTTATATAAATATGGGTCATATTTATATATATTTTATAATCATCATTTTCCAAGACTACTGATGTGAATGTTGACTTGAAAGCTATTCTGTGAGATATGCTGACATGCACGGTATAGCTTGGCCTATTTCTGAAGGTGGTGTGGAGCACAAAGCATCAACTCTAAATCTACCCATTCAAACCACACAAACAACAACAGACAAACATGAGCTCTCAATGAGAGGCACAATTCTTTCCAAGTGCAAGAAGGGCTGGAGCTCTTCTTTGCATGATCCCACCAAATTATTTAGCAGAAGTTCTATGAAGGAGTGTCTCATGCATCTAATGCTGCTGATTTAGCAAACATCAGCTTTGCCCATTCCAGAGGGACAATATTTATTCTCATCTGCTTGGCAGCGTCAAGGTGGCTGCTCAAGTGCTCAAAATAATAATGCTTCTCCAATCCTCTCCTTTTTCACTCAGACTCCTCTTTCCTTTTTTTTTTTAAATCATCTTTGGCAAGCCCCGGTGCAACAACGCCATCAGTGATTGTGTCCACATTCCCTAAAGGAAATTAAAACCAAGGAGATAGTGTCCCAACTGTGCAGCAGCTAGTTGGCCCTTGCAGGAAATTAGGCAATCAAGCTTCCATACACACAATACTGCAAAAAAAACTAGATTTCAGAAGATTTTCACACTACTGTTTGGGCTGACATGTCCACCAAGTGAAAAGACCAAGAGTGGCTTACCCTCAACTGCTGTGTTTTTGGCTTGGGGTCTGAGCTGTCCTTTTGACTTTCTGAGCTGGCAGTCTTCTTAATAAGAGTTCCACGCCCCTTTACACAGAACACAGAGAAAGCAACATGCTGATACTGGAGAATGGTGAGACAAAAGTTCTTTATATTTTTATGTCTATACACTGGAAACTGAAGCCTTTACTGAAGCCCATTAAAACCTACACAACAACATCTACTGAGGCCTATCAATATTATATCCATTAGTATCAACGCCTGTCTTACTTGACAACATCATATTACAACAATTTACTGTTTCAGTTGTTCCTAATGTACCCGTTTGCAGAAGGGAAATATGTTCTGTTAATGCCGTAATGAAAATCATTTTGTTAACCCCTCAGCGGCAGAGAACCATCTGAGTGGGTCGATGGTATTGACAGGCTGAAGACTTTTTCACTGAATGCCATCAATTCTGTGAGCTTGAATAGGTGAAGGTCACAAGGAATGAGTAGATCCAACACACTTATTGATATTTATCAATAAGTGTGTTTGTGATTAATCTAATAGGCTCAGACGCTGCTATTGTGCTGAGAAGAATTCAGAGCACTGTTGGAAAAACCACCTAGACCGCATGCTGTTTCATTTATGTACGCTGTATGGTCTAGTACAGGGATCTTCAAGGGGGTCCTCAGAGTCACTGCAGGGGGCCCCTCTAAATTATTGTTAATATTTAAAAGTTTTTTCAAAACATGAATCCAACATAAGATTAGAAAAGATAAATCCCCACTGATTATAGGCTAACTGGCCTATAGGTAACGTAGTCACTAATATAGTCATCCACAGACTACAGTTCATACTAAGGATTCTCTGTGCCACAAGTATGTGTAACATTAAAACATTATTTATACGATCATGCTGACAGTTGTTATTTTAATAGCTTAGTTTTCTATGCGTTAAAAAGTATAATACTTTATTGTAGTATTCAGTTCATTATGTAAATTCATTTTTCATAATATTCTGTATGTAGTAGGGGGTGCCTGCTCCGTCTCTTTTTCAGTTAAGGGTCTTTGGTTTTAAAAATGTTTCTGCTTTTGGTAAATAACTAAGCCATACATGAACTCACCAACCAAGTAAGGGAATCTTTTTAGATAGAGAGACAGACAGACAGACAGATAGATAGATAGATAGATAGATAGATAGATAGATAGATAGATAGATAGATAGATAGATAGATAGATAGATAGATAGATAGATAGATAGATAGATAGATAGATAGATAGATAGATAGATAGATAGATTTCACTGCTCTATTGTGCTAACATTTACTATTAGTTCAGCAGCTTGATAGAGATCGAAATGACAGAGAGACTTTTAGAAATGTGTTACAGCTGATCAATGAGGATAGAGCAGTCATTTTGAGATCAGAAGCAAGTGTCAGTGACTACTGTATGTCCAGCAGTGTACACGCTGACACACACACACACACACACACACACAAACACAAACACTTTGCGCCTCCTCTCACCTTTAACCATTCCCCCTGCCATTGCCTTTTGTCACCCATTATAAACATACCAATCAGTTGGAGCAAATGATCAAGCTTGTATTGCATGTTGAGCATGGTAAGCTGTGTAATATCTTTTTTACTAAATTGGGAGGCCCGTAATTGCTTCTCTGCGAGACGATGCCACAACAAAGTCTGGCAATTGCAGCAAGCTGTATTACCTCCAGTACCCGGGAAAGATCTGCTTTTCGCAATGAAGACTTCAAAGGGGCTGTGGATCTTGAATTGCATTTAGCTGCTATTGTGGCCAGCCCAGGTAATCTTGATTAGGTGTTTAGACTGAGGCAGGGTATACAGTGGCAGAGAGCTCCCCAGAGCTTTGGTCTAAAGCTATTAAAAGATTGTACATTATGTTGCCCTGGCTTTGAAGTGAGGGCCTGCAGGAGGAGTAGGGACTCTAAGGGGTGAGTGCAATAGCAGAAGATTGATCTGCTACTTCTGTCTTTATCAAAGGAGGCCCAAGCCCCGGTGACGCCAATCATTGCTACTTCCACTCTGCCGCTTGGCCGAGCTAAACATTTGCTGCATTAGGATATTGTGTACATTTAATAACATGTCTAATTATCACAAGTTGCCCTCAGATGGCTGCACTCTTCAAAAGACCAAATGGGGTATTTTAAAAGGGCCCAGTAAACACTGACTTTTCTGTACTCATATTGATTTGTAAAACTGATGCGATTTGTACAAGAAGTGTTGCTGTCTTTAGCAAGGAGTTACCAACAAGAGAGCTTTGGGTAAAATATATGTGGTTATCCTTATTATGAAAATTTGTTTCCGTGTCTTTCTCTGACCTTCAATATTATATTTCCAAAAATATTGAAGGGAGAATATAACACTATTCTCAAATGTTACTTCTTTGATCATCAATATTCAACAGCCTTATTCCAAACTCCATTCTGATCATGAGACATAACTAGAACATGCTGTCTCAATAACTAACTCAGAACTTTGACTCTGTAGACTTAATTATACATTTGTGCATTTGATTTTGGTGTGCATTTTCGGTGTGCACTTAATTCAGCCTCTAATTTAATAATTATTCAATAATGCAGAAGTCTTATGATAATGGCCTCTAAAGAATGAACTGTCTAAGTTCATACAAATTTCATATTTTTGTTCTGTTTTGGGGTGAGTTGTACATTAATCACAATGCTGCAATCAACTGTAGTTTTTAGATATTATTTTATTTTGGAGAATGTGTTTCTTAGATATGGTTTAAAAAAGAACTATTTCCAATCAGCTTTGTTAATACATTATACTGTTGCCGTAACAATTCATAGACTAATCCTATGATGAAACAATAAATAGACTACATGCAAATGAGTGCCCCTTCTTTTGTGCCCTATGTCCCCCATTAAGTAAGACATGTCTTTGGGGAGACAGGGCAATGGAAAACTAATAAGCGAATTCAGAGGGAAATGACAAAACACAAGGGTTCCAGAGAGGGAAAGGCTTTGGGTCTGTTTACCATTGCACAAAGCTAACGGCTCTTGACTATGTAAATGGTGATGATATGAAACATTGTAGAGGGCCGGGGCTCAGATGGTTGGGGGTATTATAGCCAGCAAACAGTCTTGTGGCCCAACAAATGGGGAATGTGGGCCATCCCCACCAATTATGCCACTGTGCCAGGTGCAGGGACGTCTAAGAGCCTATTGGTAACCATGCGTCTCTGATGTTCTTGTTGTACACATCAACTCATAATAAGCACTGCATAGCCAGACATGGCTCTTTTCATATAGTGGAGAAGAAGGCAGATGAAAACAGCAATGCTTCTCAGCCAAATTAATTTTCCAGACTGGGTCAGGGCAAACATCATAGGATATTCTGTTATGTATGAGATGACAATAAAAGGGCATAGAGATAGCAACAATATTATTAAATGAGCAAAAGCCTGGCTCATGCAGAAGGAAAAAGACAAAAGAAAGAAGCAAGAAATTGTGGTCTATATTCTGCTTGAGGGTAAAGCTACAGTCAAGCCACTGCCCATAAATAGTGTCTCCAATATCAGAATAAGATTTCAGGAGTAAATATATTGACACGTGGCTACTTTTCTTATCACCTGAGTGCACAGTATCACAGATCTCTGAAAAAAATAAAAAGCCCAATGTGTTTGCACAAACCACAGAACTGACCTCTGTGTTTAAAACATATTAATACTGTAAGTGAAAGTAGTCAGGGTTCAATGGATTAAGTCATTATATAACATACCACTATCAGCACTATTACAACCACTGATTGCCCCCAATGCAATTTTGCTGTGTCCATACAATGACAATTAAGTATCTTCAATTTTGAATCATATTCATTTACCAATACTACAAAAGCTAGAATTAGTGGCTAATACACACTACAATCTTGCTGTTTGATCTTAATACCGCAATCATAACTACAGCTACAATCATCTTTGTTTATTTCCAAAACAAACAAACAAACTTGTTAAAGAAAAAAGATGCCAGTAGATCCAATTGATGTAGTTAATCTGTCCATCACCAAACAAAGCCACAGGAGGGATCATAAAAACTCAAGCGTGAACTGTCATAGTTTAAAGTGAGATTTAGAAATAAAAAAAAATCATATTTTTCATTTTATTCCAGTATTTCTTGGTAGTCTGTCCGCAGGGAAACCTACTCTTAAATCATGTGTGTGCAATAGCTCGGCAGCCCAGGAATCATCATCAATGTTAGTGCAGCTCCTGGTGTCCGTTTCTGGAATTGCAGTGTTTCAGGAGAGTGGCCAACACAGAGCTGCCTAAAAGTTTGATATCTCATTTCAAAGATCAAAACTTTCATTCAGTGATTTTAACCATAACGAGATGTTGTTGGTTGAGAAAACTCTAAATTATAAGTTATATACACACCTTATTGACATGATGAGGCATCTCCCGGTTGAGTGCATGCACACTCACGTAGGATCCACATTTGGATGTGTTGCGCCCCAGTGTTTTTTTGTTGCGTTCCACTATGTCCTTCGTCAGTCTTTCAAGCTTGTTTTTCAAAACAACCTTGGGAACTGAGGGTGTGCTCATTTGTTGTATTTGAGTGGGTCCTCCTTGTGTGCGTTCTTGGATATTCTTGGACACAACACATATATCATTGGGCTGCTCAGGAGACCTGTTATATTGCCCAACATTGTCACTGTCATCTTTAGTGAAAAGGCAGGACGGCTTTGAATGGTCAGCCTTTGGTGATCCAAGTTGTAAAGCAAGGTTGTGACAGTGGGGAGATGTTACTGAACTAGTCTGACCATGTTGTGGGTGTAGGCGGTACGGCTGGTCAGATTCATCGCCAGTCAAATGAGGAGTCACCACAGAAGCTGGACTTGTGTCGATGATGTACCTGTATCCTGCTTTTATTCTGAGTCCTTGGCTGTCACCACATGACTGTCTAGATTTCTCTTTAGGGACTTCATAATATTCCTCAAAAGAATTCTGTGGACTCTCATTGAAGCAGGTGGTTCCCCTCAGGTTGGTTCTCCAGTTGGGGTCATAGCGTAGCTCAGAGTAGACATCGTCCGTGAGCAGCTGGCTGCAAGGTTAAAGACAGATAATAGCAATAAAGATCCCATGTTGAATACAATTAGCCTCAGACTAATATTTGCATCAGTAAATTATAGCTCTATTACTAAGCTCAATCAATTAGGCAACTAAATAGAATTATCAAAGAAGATGTCCATTTATGCATAGAACAGTCTCAATCATATTATTAGTAATTGGTTTAACTGTAAGCAGAACGGCAAGCAGCTTTATTAACCACATTTCCATATCCAAAGAAAGTTTTACAGACACCTGAATGTCACATAGGCCTTTACTTAGAGGTCAAACTACCAAGAGGCATTAGACCATTATTAGAATGATGATGTCTTCAGACAAAGACATCTAGGCCTTATCAGAGACTTCTGAAATTGAAACAGATGAGGGGGATTATGTGCCTGTATTTACAGATAATTTTCGTATTTTCACCTCCAGGCTCACTAATGAGAGTGTATTTGAGAGCTACTAGCGAGGGAATGGTTTACAAACGGCAATTTTCAGCTTATGAAATGGCTTGAAAATTGCAGGCTGAAATGCTCTTTCTGATGGTGATGAAAAGATCTCATTAAAATAAATAGCAGAGAGCCTCTTTGTTGTGCTTACTGGGAGGACGAGGAGAGGCTAATTCTCCTGCCGTTATGTTGTGCGTCTGGGCGGGGAGGGGTTGCCTAGGTGTAGGGCCCTTCACTTCGATGAGGCCAAAAGGGTAAGGGATGTCTCTCTAATGACTCAGACTCAAACAAGTTGGAGAATGCATTATAGACAACATGCAGCTGAACGTGATGCCTCCAACACTGGCCAAACACCACAGTCTAATATTTCTTTCCCCAGATACAAACACCTGAATACAAAAGCCAGTAAAATGTTACTGAAAGGGGGAAATGAAAAAAACTGGCCATACTGGACTACATTTGGTGTAAAATATAGTTAAGAGGGATGAATGGAGTTGCTTAAATAGGAATCTTTTGCTTGAATGAGGAATGCTCATTGGGTTTGTAAACTATGCAATGGAAATGTGTGAAAAGGCTTTGAGGAGGCAGCAGTGAGGACTATGAGAACATGGTGATAGGAATGGGACTGTGAAATGGAGGCTTTTGTGAGAAAATGTCATGGTCATTTTCCTCTGAAACAATGTACTTTGGAAGCGGACCCACACTTGGTGGGCATCAATCTGCGCGGGTTAATGAAGGTAAAAATGAAGAATGCCCCTTTTCTATTTTGGAGGAAAATTACTATCAGGCTGTGTCTGCAGGGGAAGAAAGGGGAAAACAATGGCACGAGTCGACAAAAGTGCAAAAACAGATGTGGTGTTGTTCCCACCATAGATACCTACCACTGATCCTTCAAAAGAAAGAAAGAGAGATCTCCTTTTCAGCAACAATGAACCTTGTTAATGGACCACGAGTGACCACTTACTATGATCCATCCAAACAACACAAAAATCTAATTTACCCCAAATGAAAACTGTTATTCTGAAAACACCTGAATTAGGCCATTCTCGGTACAATGTACCATCGGTGTCTGCATCTCATTGAATAACTGACACCACTTCATTGTTAAGTGATGTATGAGGGCTATTTATCTTTAATTATCCATGTACTGTTTGAAAGTAATAGGTTTGATTGCTGCTGCCATTCTACTTGCTGTATTCCATCCAAACAGGCAGTATTATCTGCTTAATTTCAATTAATTTGCCTCTGACAGTGGAATGACAGTCTAGTTCAATAGGCAAATTGAACAAGGTCGGGCACAAATCTCATCATGGTGAATAATTAATGCCACACGTATAATGATTGTGATAAACAAGGCTACACAGCCAATAATGTGATCAAAAACGAACAAAAAGGTCGTTTTCTATATTGTTTTTCAAGAAAAAAAGCCTGCAGCTTTTTAGTCGAGTTAAAATTGTGCCACTAACATGAATGACTGCCATCTACTGGCCAAACTGCATCACTCTCTAGTCACATGTAGGATTTCTAAAGTCATTTAAAGGATCTGTCGGGGGATTGTCTTTATTTCTCCTATGGTCGACAAATTCCACTAAAGGACTGAACCACCAAGTATTCTGGGGGAATCAAAGTGTGGTGTGCTCTACTTTTCAAAGGTTTGGAATCACTTTCTAAATTGATGTTTTTCTATTTTCCTTCAAAAATGGCTATTTTAGCAGATAAAACCGTTGAATTCAGACACCAAATGTATTATTTACTATGAAAAGGTTTTGGCTCTAAAAGAATAACAGTTAAACAGGGAGAAAACGGCTGTAAGACTTTGATGCTAAGCTTCCAATTTATTTTACCAATGACTGCTAGATTCATTTTTTTCTTATTCGGCTGTTGCTCAGAGGGATCTTTGTCTCTTTCTGCCCTTTCAACTGTCAGTCTGGTTGAACCATTAACAGTGTTTTGTTCTTCATGCAAATAACAAACCCTTCATACAAAATAATATCTATCTGAAAAGAGGACTTTCTAAAAGTATGAAAGACCATTCAGAAATATACAGTGTAGTCCTCTCAGCTATCTGACCATTCCCAATCAAGCATTTGTAACAGGAGATCACAAACTTTTGAACATTAGTGTATCTCATTCTACTGTGCCACAGAGCTCCACTATTCCAAAAACAATACTGAAAACACATGAAGGAGCCATGCCATTGCACTGGGTGACATGGTAGGGAGTCAAGATAGTGGATTAAGGTTTGGAAAATATAATTTGGCTATACTAAGTAATCTTCATTTAACGGAAAGAACGTCATGCTGTCTGATCCCGCCAATTGCGCCGATGCCTCTAGCATGACTGCACATCTACGGCCATGCCCAGGTTTTAACACATAGAACCAAGCAAATACACTGTACTTAATGATAACTATCTAAAACATGTTTTTGTTAAGCTGTAGAGTACACAATTACCTAATGAGGTAAAGGTGTAAGAAATTGCAAACATCAGAACATTCCCGGGTTTTCTTTTTTTATCTGTCTACTGTTTACTGGGAGGGCCTCCCAGTAAAGGCTATGTAGCAGATCAGTGACCTCAGTCTATGTGGCGGTAATGCATCTTAATGCTGGTTGCCACCCGCCATGACACAGAAAAAAGAAGCAACTTGTCAGTCCGTCTGACAGCACAGATGGCGGTAAGGCAAGGGTTAACAGCGAGATAGGGAGGAAAAAAAGGTCAGAAACTGATAGATTTAACAACAGAATGTAAATTGCACTGATATTCTGCTTAAACAATGGTTCTCTATTACAAAATGATACTATAATATATTTTGGAGCAGGCTGGGTAGATAGGAACTCTGTAACCAATTCAATTCAATTCAATTTTATTTATAGTATCAATTCATAACAAGAGTTATCTCAAGACACTTTACAGATAGACCACACTCCATAATTTACAAGGACCCAACAGTTCTAGTAGTCTCCTCCAGAGCAAGCAACAGTGCAACAGTGGCGAGGAAAAACTTCCTTTAAGGCAGAAACCTCGGACAGACCCAGGCTCATGGTAGGCGGTGTCTGACGACCGGTTGGGGTTAGAATGAAGAGTGGAAATAACCACACAACCACTGGTTAGCACTGTGACCTCACAGCAAGAAGGTTTGAATCCAGGTTGTTCCGGGCCTTTCTGTGGAGTTTGTATGTTCTCCCAAAGTTTGCATAGGTTTCCTCCTGGTGCTCTAGTTTCCCCCCACCAACAAAAGCATAGGTTCTTCAGTCAGTGCCCTTGATCAAGGCACTGGCTCGGATCTGGAGTTGGTCCCCAGGCTCTGTAAATGGCTGCCCAAGGCTCCCTTGAGGGATGGGTTAAATGCAGAGAATGAGTTTCTCTACATGTACGTGTATGTAACAATAAAACTACCTTTGCCTTTATTGGTTTACCCCATCGAAGCATGGCCTTGGAACCCTGAGACAGATCTTTGCACTCACTAGCCAATCAGGAGGTAGAAATAACACATTATAAACACCAGTGCACCATCTGCTCATCTCTTTTTGAAACTCAACAGCCTGTGTAGAGCAGAGGCCAGCTGGACCTGTAGTCAGCAGCCACTACAACTGGAATCACATCTAGTTACTCTATTTCTAGTTTGTACGTGCTACTCCTTCGAAAGGTGCTTTGCTATTGGTAGCTACCAGAGGCAAAGGCCATTAGAGATGTAATGTACTACCAGCTGGACCCACAACTGATTGCAAACAATTCAGACTCAACCGCTGACAGTGCGAAAAACAAGTGGTCAGAAAACAAAGGGTGTCCCTGAATAACCATAGCATAGTGCATTTTAATAGGTCAAGTGTCTTTTTTATCCATATTCTCATTTGCGACATTGGCTTCCATTTCTTCCACACAGACAAAAGAGAAACTTTTGCAGTTGCCACATGTTGTCAGTTGTATTTTTTGCCCCCTCTATTTACGCTTTATGTAAAAAAGAAATTAGCAAAAACCGCAATGTCAAGGTGACTTGACATGTGAGTATTGCTTAGCTGTTGTTTTAGACCAATAGACAGCGCTGTGTGTTGTGTGTAGGGGCAGTGAAGGCTGGTTGGTGGAATGGATTTTGGTGGGGCCATGCCAGAAATTAAGAAAACTGAAGATACAAAAATATAACCTCTTCTAGCAAGAAACACAGAAAAATGTGTTTGAATATAATGTACACACAGCAGCTCATGTGGGCCTCCATTCACCAATATCTTTCTACAATGTTTCTAAAATATGTTCTTAAGAAAGTTCCTAAAACAAGATTACGTCTGTTTCATGATGAGTTCTTAAACAGCAGAATTGTTTGCAGGTGTGTTCTTAGAATGATGAATCCCAGTGTCTTTGTAAATTGAAAGCGTTTGCTCGTTGCTCCTATTTTGCATAGTTAAACGCCCCGTTAATTCCCATGAAAGGACATGAGATGCCAGGTCCGTGTCGTATGCACGCTTAGCGAAATGTCCAAAAAACCTGGTAAAGGCGGTGCAGGCCTCGACTCAAAGAAATTAACAAAAAAATAAGTCATCATATTTAGTAGCATCAGCGGTGCATACTAAGCAGCAAATTAAACCAATGCTTGGAATGCAGTTACTTATGCAGTGAACGCTGTATCCAGAGAAGGGCACAGAACTGAAGAAATGATTTGTTATTATTGGATGGCAGGGTTCCCTCGTTAACATAATTGATGTGAATTGAAGTAAGTTTAGGCAGGTACGTTTATTTATAACAGCCTAGCACAAAATACACAAAGGCAATTAGAAGTGCTTTACAAATAAATAGGAGTGTAAGTGCAGTGTGCATTTATTAAAACAAACAAACATATACAGTGGCTTGAGAAATTTTTCACACCCATGATAAAGTTGACTATTAAGAGGAATGAAAAACCATCTTTTAGAAATTGATCTTATTGTCTAAATTAAAATAAATAGGAAAATCCAAACTTTTAAGGACACCAATTTTCTTTGTGAATTAATAATGTAAATAAATAAATGTTCTTCCTTAAAATTCACTGGGCATTAATATATACATCCCTATGTTAAATTCCCATAGAGGCAGGCACATTTTTTTATTTTTAAAGGCCAGTTATTTCATTGATCAGGATACTATGCATCCTGATAAAGTTCCCTTGGCCTTTGGAATTGAAATAACGCCCCCATCATCACACACCCTTTACCACACTTAGAGATAGACATGGGGAACTTTTCATAAGATCATCTCCCAATGCAAATCAAACCAGCTATTTAGCTAATTGAAATAAAACCATGCCAATCTTCTCTGGGTATGGTGAAGGGTATGTGATGGGGGGGAGGAATATTTCTTTATTTACAATATATGAATACACTATTCGTTTACAAAGAAAATTGGTATACTTAAAAGGTTGAATTTTCCTAAATCTTAAGATCAATTTCCAAAAGATGTTTTTATTCCTCCTTTTAAACAACTTTAGCATGGGTGTGTAAACTTTCTCAAGCCACTGTAATTATGTTTAAAATAATGAGTTACAAAATGGAGAGAAGTATTACATTTGAAATTAGAGCAGACAAAAACGGTAACAACTTATTTTGCGCAAACATGTCAGCTCTCAATAGTGTGTAAGAGTGCTTTGAGCATGCGTAGATTCTGTTCTTAGCTAAGAACAAATCCCAAATAAGAAAACATTGGTGAATGCCAGAATCTTTGTCAAAACTGCGTAAGTATGGTTTAAGAACACATTTGTCCTTTATAACGTTTGGAGAATAAGGCCCAATGTCACTATTTGGTTCTAGGAATAACCCCTATTAATTCTATTTGGTTCTATTAATGATGTGGGATCTAGTGTTTTCATGTTTTTATTAATCAAATTGCAATACATGAAATCTTACATAAACATTAACAATGAAGTTAAAAAAACATGAGCCTGCCAACACCTGCACCAATACGGTACATCTAGTGTTAAAAAAATACAGATGTATATTGTGTTTAGGTTTTTAGAACAATGCATTCATTATTTTGACTGTAACATGCTGCACAGTATGCTCTACTAACGCAGTGCTTCTGAACAACAAAACTATTACAGACACGCAGGCTTCTTGGGTCTTTTATGAGAGACTAAAACCATGAAATCTGAGTATGGAAGGACTGCTGTAAGTTTACAAACCACCAGATGTCACTGTCGTTGCTGCATTTGAGGCCCCAAAGCTGCATAAGGCTTCATCTTCCCATCTCTAGTGCCAATACAACTTTATCAAAGTGTTTCAATGCCAATGTTTCTCTTTTCAGTTTGAATTTGGGTTTCAATGCAAAATTTGAAAGTCACTGTGCTGGTTCCATAGACTTGCTTTTTCATTACCATAAACACACACTGTAGTTTATTTGGAATTTAACAAACACACAAATCACATCTACACAATTGGGCTACTGCAAATACCCACTATTGCACAATATTCGCTCAACAAATGAACTATTTACTCCTGTTTAGACTACTGTTTGTTAAGAACTGCAGTAGCTTTTTGAAATAAAGTATACATTTGTAATTCCTTTTTAAAAGTTAACATCTTCACTAGGAACAATTGAGTCTCCAAAACATGTTGGTTTAGGGTCTTTTCATGGAGTTTGGGCATTCTGGGATGGAAGAAAAACGTGCTCCGGTTTATGGCATTTCTTGAAACCAATCACAATTGTCTTGGGCGGTGCTATACGCCAGAGAAAAGCCATGGTGCCTCTGTAAAATAGTCTCAGGAAGGAACTTGTTTTGGTGGAACATGTGTACGTTCAAAAGCAGTTTTAGTTGTGTAACAGAAAACTCACAGACAGATAGTCTTGCTAGCTGTCTGGATTTACCGTGCAGAGCTCTGAGGAGCAGAGTTTAAAGTGCCAACACAAAGAAAGCCCAAGACAATGGATTTCCGGCCTAAATGAGTGAAATCCGACAGATTTTTAGAAATGTACTCAATGTGTGTTCTTACAGCCAAAAATCATTAAAAGGTGCTGTGTTACACACTTCTAACCAAAACTAACTGATGCTGGATGTGTAAATGCCCAGATGTTTCTTGAATTATCAACATGGGGTGGCTGTGGCTCAGGGGTAGAGCTGAGGTTGCCTGCCAATTGGAAGGTTGGGGGTTCAATCCCTGGCCCTGCAGTCTACATGTTGAAGTGTCACTGGGCAAGACACTGAACCCTGAGTTGCCCCTGATGCTGCGCCAATGGAGTGTAAATGTGTGTGAGTGTGTATCTGATCAGCAGGTGGCACCTTGTACGGCAGCCTTGGCCACTGAGTGTGAATGGTGAACGGTTCCTGTATGATGTAAAAGCGCTTTGAGTAGTTGTTAATACTAGAAATGCGTTATATAAATTCAGTACATTTACATTTAATCCTAACACTTGCCTGACAAAGAAAAATGTAGTAACGTACCTCGTTCTTGCTCTTTCATCCATCTGTGTATCCAAATATTCAGTCTGTGACAGGGTGGGATTTCTGTTGGCAAGCGGGTGTGCTGCTACATGAAGGCTATCACAAACTTGAAGATCTTCATTTGTATATTCAGCCTCTCCACGTCCCTGTTGTAAGCTGTCAGCATTCTCCTCCTGGGAAAGAATGTATTTGTTTTGATCATGACACCCAATAGGCATTTGTAGCTGCTGCTGCTGATAAGCTCTCTCCTGGGCCAAGCTCTCTGTGTCCGACTCCACAGAGTCCCACTGGTTGGTCAGAACCGCTGGTCTCGGAGAAGGAGGCCTCCCTCTCTCAGTCAACACTTGAGTCATCTTCTCATGTTTGAGTCCTTCATCCATGTTGGTTTGCTTCATGAAGATCTGCACATCTACGTAGTTGTCAAAAGTGAAATGCTGTAGCAGGATGGATATACACTGCATCCAACAAACAAACAAGATATATTTATTGTACAAGATGAACACTAGGGGTGGGGGAAAAAATCAATGAGGGATATGCAGTATCGCAATAATTTCCGTGACAATACTGTATCAATACACAGAAGTATCCATCTTTATTACATACCAACACATACAGTATTTATGTGTTCAGTCAGTCAGTTTGTCTGCTTGGCGATCCCATTTTACAGTAAGATAAACACACAGAAAAACGTTTCTTTTTAGATAAAACAGATGCTGACAAAGCTTCTTTTTGGGGACATAGTTAGAAATTGGGAAAAATGTTAAGGTGGAAAACACCGTAAATTTCAACATATCTCAGAATATCGTATCATGACAAAAGTATCGTGATGATATCGTAACAAGAGGCCTCTGGTGATTTCCACCCATAATGAACAACAGGCTGTAAAAGGAGCATTTATGTGTTCATTTCACAGCTTTGAACTGCAACTTTCTGCGAGGGTAAAATGCAGGTTTAATAGGATAAGATCGTGAATAGGATGCATCAAAAACCTCATATTCCAGCATGCAGACATGTATGTAGCCTACTTTAATAATATATTTGAATTCTTGAAGCCTTTCTGACAACTCGGAAAAAGTCAGAAACAACCCAAGCTTGCCATTTGCACTTGAATAAGTCACTAAATCCATACGCTAAACGCATGTCAGCATCGTCTCCACCAGAGTAACTCGCTCTGGTCTTTTAATTTATCTTTTTCTACACAATATAATGTCCAGGTAGGGCTGCACAATTAAACAAATTTTAATCACGGTTGCGATTTTGACTTCCCACGATTAAATTTGCGTGATCGAGCAATTTTTTTTAAATGCGTCATTTCATATAACGCTCCGTTTTTTTTCATAGTGCATCTACCGCTCCGTAAACCCTGTCGGCTCATGTGCCAGTCCGAGTTGTTCCCTGCATCGCGCAGCTTAATTTCTAGATGTAGACAGTCACAGAGGACAGAGTAACGGGAGGAAAATTCAACAGATAGTAGTCGTTTATACGTCGGTCTCAAGGTTTACCAGTTTACCATTAAACGCATCAATTTGTCCCGTATGTTATTCAGACAACAGCAGTGAGCAGTGCTAGCTAGTCGGTGCTAGTTTCTGTTAGCTCACAGGCTCTAGGGCGCAATTACATTTCTCCTCTAGAACGCACCAGTGCACATAATGTCCTCGCATCCGCTGCAATGTTGTTATGGATATGGTTTAATTTTGCGTTACACATTTCTTCTGTAAAGTCTTGCCTGTGTTGGATCTCTCCTCTACTCTCTCTCGTCTTACTCTCCGCGCAGCCCTGCCACACAGCACCAGTCAACACTTCTGACATTTGTCTACAGTTTTGATTGTTAACACAGCTGCATATTGTTTAAATATGAGGAGCAAACCTGTGTACCAGTGTTTCCGCGGGTATGTTTTCGCGGCAACCACGGCAAAGAACACAGAAAAAGTTACTGAATGCAACTAACTTCAGTTGGTAGAGTAACAGCGTGTGAGACGGAGCTGCTGGACCTGGGCCAGAGATGTGACCCATGGCCGGAATATCATAGTTCATAAAAATGCAGCGCAGTGACGATACAGACATTTCATACACACAACGTGTGTATCCGCCGTTCGACCTGTGCTGGACCCGTTCATAATGAGTCAGCCGTCTCTGAGCCTATGTGACATTAGCATTTGTTTTGATTAAAATCAACAAATAATTGAGAATAATCGTGATCACTATATTGATCAAAATAGTCGTGATTATCATTTTGGCCATATCGTGCAGCCCTATGTCCAGGTAACTTGACAAAGATGAGCGATTCAGATTTATTTCTGCGGCCAAGCCAGAAATATGAAGTAGCCTATTAGTTGTATAGTCATTAACTTGGGAAAACAGGGGAGGGCCATGAATTTTTATTCTTTGTTGAGGGGAGGGTCATTCAATTTTTTTAGTCTACGGGTCGGGCCAACTTTTGTAGTCATGAAAACAGTAAAATATCAAATTGTGGCTTGTTCGGTGCATATTTTTGCCATGTAGCTCCATGTTGTTCTCTCAGTCTCGCTCCCCCATCGCTAGCAGATGGTTCCATCCCTGTTTAGTCAGCCAGAGAACATGCGATTTCCCAAACTAAATAAATTTCGTCCGCACATATAAACCATACAATGTAAATATAAATTATTAATTGTTAATAATATACAGTCTATGACTTAAACACAAAACTGCTTTTCTTCTCTATCGCGTTGTAACTAAGACATCTGCTGAAAAAATAATTATATTCATTAGCATGATATCCGTACTGTTTAGTTCAATAACACCCAAACAACAACGTACGTAAACATAGCGTAACAAACGCGAGCTTTTATTTTGAAACGTTGAAGCTTGCGGACAGCACGCAACCGGGAGGGTATGACACGGGAGGTCTCCAGATTGCAGCCGTACCCGATTTAAATATCCTTTTCGGTCGCGGTGATGATTTGTGAAATTGTGCAAATTACAGCCTTTTCAAGTCATTTGAGAAGAAATGAGTGGTAGCATGCAGGCTTCTAAATTGACCCTCCTCTGAGGAATGGAGTTTTGGATGATAACAATACTTTTTCAGCTTCGGCAGCTTTACCTATGCTAAAATAATATGACTGAGGAAGCCTAGTGACGAGTCCAAAGCAACCAGTTAACGTGTTGAATTTGTTATTACCCATAGTGCTTTGCAGGATGGTTTTAATGTTGTCTTGTTTTATTTCACGTGAATACTAGTTTACTAGAGGAGTAACTTAGTATTTGAAGTAATGCAGGGAGTGTGGATTTAGTTTCCATCCTCATTGGGTTTCCGTAACCATGTTAGTAAGTAAATCTACTGAAATGGCCACCACCACAGTGGAGTGGGATGTGTAACAAAAGAAAGCAGAGGTTGACGTAAGGTACATGTTAATAAAAGCAATGATTTAGGGTTACTCTAGCCAAGTACTAAACAATACAGATGGCAATTGGACATTGTTGTTAAGTGACGTGCCTCATTTACCCAATCAAATTGATTGGGTATTCAAGTCACGGTCAAGTCTATGTCAACTAAATACCCCAAAACTTCTCCGGTATCCCCATATATAAATAACAGTCCTTAATTAACAGTCATTTAATGGAAATTGGCAATAATTTGACTTGTCGCATAGGAATGAAAAGCTCAAGTGTTTCTAATAACATTAACGTAGGCTCCGTTCTGTTAGACTAGGGTACCAGTAAAGACATACCTAACAAACAGTTGTATACTCATGATTGGATCTGACACATAAAAGGATTGCAGCCAGAGTTCAAAATGTACTTTGGTACTTTTTTTGTCCACCAGCCAAATGGCTAGTGAATGTTCAAATTTTACTGGCCACTCGATTACCATTGTTTTTTTGGCTGGTGAGTGAAGCAAATCTACCAGCCAATAGCATCTTTTACAAGCATTTGGCTAGAAGTTGCTGCTAATTCTGAACCCTGATTGCAGCCATTATTAGTTAGGAATTATTGAAGTGAAAGTAGAACCAGCTAGTTGTGTATTTTCCTTTCAATTAAGCTCTCGAACTAAAGAAAAAGAGTAACGTAACTGTTGTTATAGGTTATGTTGTCACTGTTTGTCAAGTGTAAAACAGAAAGGTAGCCTTGTCTATTATATTTTACCTTCGCTTACCTATATTACATTGTAAAAGTAACTTATATCGCTGGCACAACGCTGTGGAGATAGGTCTGGCAATGCGAGACTGGTAAACTTTAGCTAGCTAGTACAAAAGCGATCTGTCAGCTAGCTAGCTAACGTTAGCTTAGAAGCTACTGTAACGTCATATTTGGCAAAACGACCCTAGCGATGGGTAAAAAAACAAATGGACATCAGTTTAAAACATGTAAACATATCTACTTTATGTATTTAACGTTATAGTGTCAATGAATGTAAAACACTTAAATGTGCCGTGTTAAACATGTTAGGGAGAAAGTGAATTCGTTTAGACACTTGCCTGTTTTCCTGTCAGTACTCCACAGCACAGTTACTATAGAAACCCCGACGCAAACATGTTGCCTTCATGTGCCCCTTGTAAAAGCTCTTACTTTATTACAAAAGGTTAACTTCTTGAATGTATTATAAGCACATACGAATCCGAATTATGGATGTATGTTATCGCGACAGACTCGTCGTTATCTCGTCAAAACTAGAAATAGGTATAACTACAGATTAAAAGCTCCGTTCCATGCATGCCAGGAAAAAGGCATAAGTTCCCTGAAATGGAATCAGCCCCGTTTTGTCTGGCGTGTATTCGTGTGAATGCAACAGCTGTTATGTTTAGATGTCAAGTTAGATTAACCATTTTTAAAGAACCCACACTGCATTAATTTGAAGCATCGCCCTCATCCATCCCACTTGCCTGCAAGGTTTTGACAAGTTTGTGGCACTGTCTTAAAGTGGTGTTACTCATGGCTTCATGCATAGCTTTGGCCGAGATGGTCAAGAAACTTTGGCCAATAGATGTCGCTATATACTCGCAAATGCAAGGTATTTTTCGACACATGTACCGCATTTCATGACTCGCTTTCATCACAGAAAATATTTAATTTTTCGAGTCACTAATTTACTTAAAGTGAGTGGTCAAAAGCAAAGCAGCCATAGAAACTAACACGATTGAGCCCATTCTAACAAAATGCTACCATGTGGCTTATGGTCTTCTTATAACAAGGGCTATGCAGAAGATAAGAAACGTCAGGGAGAGGGTTAAGATTTTTTTTATTGTCAAAGCAGTGACATCCCAGTATTCAAAACACTTGACACAGGTCTCGACATGAGAACTTACAGCTCAATTGTGCATACAACAAGAATTCCCCAGTCCCAAACCATGCAATAGTAATCCCTGAACCCAGTTTTATTTTTTACACTCTTTAGCTTGTTGTAACTCTTGCTATAAGAGGGTTACTTTCTTGGAAGAAAAGAAAAAATTCTCAGAAGCCGCTGAAGTGATGAATGTTTTAGTCAACCTCCTCAATGGTTGGTCCGGAAGATCCACCGCCAGGTGCAGCACCACCAGCTCCAGGGAAGCCACCAGGCATGCCTTCTGGCATACCACCAGGCATGCCTCCAGCTGTCTGGTACAGTTTGGTGATGATGGGGTTGCACACCTTCTCCAGCTCCTTCTGTTGATGTTCATACTCCTCCCTCTCGGCAGTCTGCAAAAGAGGGCATTAGTGATCGGGCCTTTTATGACCAAAAAATAAATTTAAAAAAAGATGTAAAAGATTTACCTGGTTCTTGTCCAGCCAGCTAATGACCTCATTGCACTTCTCCAAAATCTTTGACTTGTCGTCATCACTGATCTTGCCAGCCAGCTTTTCATCTTCCACAGTGGACTTCATGTTGAAAGCGTACGACTCCAGGCCATTCTTAGCAGACACCTTGTCACGCTGGACGTCGTCTTCAGCCTTGTACTTCTCAGCCTCCTGGACCATGCGTTCAATGTCCTCCTTGCTGAGACGACCTGGGAGCAATTTGAAAATTGTAAAAAATGTGTCACAGTAAATTTAAGATTACTCTATACTAATTTTTTAACTTACCCTTGTCATTGGTGATTGTGATCTTATTCTCCTTGCCGGTGCTCTTGTCTACAGCAGAGACATTCATGATACCATTGGCATCAATATCAAACGTCACCTCAATCTGGGGAACACCACGGGGAGCAGGAGGGATGCCCGTCAGCTCAAACTTGCCCAGGAGGTTATTGTCCCTGGTCATGGCACGCTCACCCTCATAGACCTGTTGAAGTACGCCCAATTAAGCAGACATTTGGAAATTATGCGTTTACAGTTCTAACAACTTTAGTTCGCTCAGACATCCAAGGAAGGTTAGTGCCATCTTTGGTCTTGCAACCTCTGGTGGAAACTACGAATGGCAGGAATAAACGTCATCACTGCGAAATTAAGAGCCAGTTAGTTAACGTTTGCGTACCTGGATGAGCACACCAGGCTGGTTGTCAGAGTAGGTGGTGAAGGTCTGAGTCTGCTTGGTAGGAATGGTGGTGTTTCGTTTGATCAGGACAGTCATGACACCTCCAGCAGTTTCAATACCCAGGGACAGAGGGGTGACATCCAGTAGCAGCAAGTCCTGGACATTCTCAGACTTGTCCCCAGATAAAATGGCAGCCTGGACAGCTGTAAATACAAGAAACCATTACAGTTAGACAACCTGCTTATGTTGTCAAGGTTGACAATGCAAATGGAAAAGATGTGCCTCCATCTGGCTCACAACACTTACCAGCTCCATAAGCCACAGCTTCATCTGGATTGATGCTCTTGTTGAGTTCCTTTCCATTGAAGAAATCTTGAAGTAGCTTCTGGATCTTGGGGATACGGGTTGAGCCACCGACCAACACAATGTCATGAATCTGCCCTTTATCCATCTTGGCGTCACGTAGTGACTTCTCCACGGGGTCCAAAGTTCCACGGAAGAGGTCAGCGTTGAGCTCCTCAAAACGAGCCCTGGTTATTGAGGTATAGAAGTCAACGCCCTCGTACAGTGAGTCGATTTCAATGCTGGCCTGGGTGCTGGAAGACAGGGTGCGCTTTGCCCTCTCACAAGCGGTGCGCAGACGACGGACAGCTCTCTTGTTGTCGCTGATGTCCTTCTTGTACTTTCGCTTGAACTCAGCGATGAAGTGGTTGACCATGCGGTTGTCAAAATCTTCCCCACCAAGATGCGTGTCTCCAGCAGTGGACTTTACCTCAAAGATGCCATCCTCGATGGTTAAGATGGACACATCAAAGGTGCCACCACCAAGATCAAAGATTAGGACATTCCTTTCAGACCCAACCTGAAATTAAATTTGTGTCAACCTTTTTCCAAAGCATTCCATCATGGGACAACCTCCACTTGGTCATAGATAGCATTCAGGTATTGTTGAAGTTTCCTACCTTCTTGTCCAACCCATAGGCAATGGCAGCGGCGGTTGGTTCATTGATGATACGCAGAACGTTAAGGCCAGAGATTGTGCCAGCATCCTTGGTGGCCTGGCGCTGGGAGTCATTGAAGTAGGCAGGTACTGTAACTACAGCATTGTTGACAGTCTAAAAAGACAAACAAGCAATACATTGGCATGGCTGGGACAAAATAAGGCAAGCTTTAATGTAAATAATGCTAAATTACACACTTTTCCGAGGTAGGCTTCAGCAATCTCCTTCATCTTTGTCAGCACCATAGACGAGATCTCCTCTGGGTAGAAGGACTTTGTCTCACCCTTGTACTCAACCTGAACCTTGGGACGGGTGTTGTCATTGATAACATTAAACGGCCAGTGCTTCATATCCGACTGCACAACAGTGTCGTCAAACCTGCGCCCAATAAGTCGTTTGGCATCTGCAAAAGACAAAAGGGAGCTTTTAAAAAAAATCTGTAATTAGTGCTTCCATAAAGAAAATCACTCAGAAATCCAAGGAAGGAGTTGGGCCATCTTTGGTCTTTCAACCTCTGGTGGAAACTACGAATGGCAGGAAAATAGTCACAGTGAAAGTACTTTACTAAGTAATTTACAATCTGTATTTCTCAGTCTTGTTTCATTCTTTTCTCATGTTTAAAGACAACTACACCACTAAAAATGTGTTGCCGTTTGTCAGGAGAGTGACAAGAATGACAGACTCACCATTTAATATAAAAAAGGTATTCTTACCAAAAACTGTGTTGGTGGGGTTCATTGCAACCTGATTCTTGGCTGCATCTCCAATCAGCCTCTCAGAATCTGTGAAGGCCACATAGCTGGGTGTGGTCCTGTTGCCCTGGTCATTGGCAATGATTTCAACTTTGCCATGCTGGAACACACCAACACAGGAGTAGGTGGTCCCAAGATCAATGCCAACTGCTGGTCCCTTAGACATGTTTCCTATAGAAATAATAGTTAATTATTCAGTGCTGTACAAAAAACAGCTGCGCATGACACTAAAGTATAACTTCCAATTGAACCTAAAATGAAAGCTAATCATTGAAATGTTATACAAACAATGAGTTACAGCATGACATGCAGGAACACCCAATTGAGATTTATTCAAATAAATGCATAGTAGACCAAGAACATCATGCTGTCGAGTTTGGGTAGGAATCACCAGACACCTGATATCACGCTACAATATTGCGATTTTAAAACAATGTAATATTCTGCAATAAATTACAATTCATAACCTTGTTCAAACTTCTAATTTTCCCAATTTCAAATGCCGTCCCTAAAAGGAAACGTTCTTAACATCCGTTTTATCTAAACTGATACATTTCTTTCCACATCACTTCAATTTCATTAATGCAAAAAAGGATTGTCAAGCAGACCAACAGATCAGCATATCAACACAAAAGATCAATACTTGGCACCTGTGTATCAATACAGTATTTCCTCTGAAGATATCGCGATACTACGCTATATCGATTTCCCCCCCACCCCTACTGCAGAGCAGAGTTATGCCAGTTAAACTCAGGATTACATGAAGATACAAACTCTGGTGGCTTATGTATAGCATTTTAACGAACAAAGTGATTTATAAAAGTGACTTCCAGCTCTACGTTTAAATGAAAGGGGTGGTTGTGGTAATAAAGGGTCACCACCGTTGTTTCAAAAGAAAATCGCAGAGCGCATGGCGCTAGCTCTGGCCATGTGACAATGAGAAGTTAAGTTTGGCCACAACAGCTAGAGTTATACCGGAAAGGGGGATTAAATAACGTAATCCTCATTAAAATCCAAACAGTTAATCAAACTGAACTGGAAGAGCTTGGTTATAACAGTTCGACTGAACTGCAATACAAGTTATGGCGCATAGTGACAAACTCTGAAAATCCAACCGGAAGTCAGTTCATTCTGGATAGCTTGACAACGGTTGCTCGAGAACATTCTCGAACGTCTCAGAATCCCTACCCCCACCCTCCCCACTCCGCTAAGTAGCTAACGTTAGCTTCAGCTAAAACTCGATGCGAGGCCAAACAAGCACAGTACAATCTATCAATCTACATCTTCACTCAACACCAGTAATAAAAAAAACTAAGTAAATATCGTGTGTCAGTAAATTGAGTTATAGATAGTGAGCGAGCAAAACGTTACCTAGCAACCTAGGTAACGTTCCGAGAGGTGTGGGGAATCTGTCCTAAAGAATATTCGTAAGATATTGTTGTGATTAATCTAAGTAGCTATAACTTACCGAATTGTTGAACCAAAGATGAATTTAGATGTTGGAATGGAGAGCGGCGAGGTTGACTTGTCCTTGCCGGTATGAGGAGGGAAAGGGAGGACGAATTGTTCTCAGAGCTATTTATATCACCGGCAAAGCAGCCAATCAACGTCGAGTCGCTGAGTCTTTCCTCAACGGTCCACCAATGACGCTTTTGATGACGTCAATAACGAGCCCGCCCATTTCCTGTATTTCATAATCATTATATATCTTGTGAATGGCGGCCGCGTGGTTTAGGGCGTTATCTTTGTGTGGTGATACGGGAAAAAGGACCCTTTCATCCAAGATTGTATATCCATACGAAGTATTTATATGCATAAGTAGACAATAGAATTGTCTTATACTTCTATTCTATTGAGAAGGTAGGTAGAGGCCAGCAGGAGCGATTTAATCCTGTCATAGGCCTCGGGGCGTGGCTAAAGCGATGACGACATGAAAATTGATAACCAACAGTCCATGATGCATGAATAATATATACATTACATATAGATCGTTTTGCTTCCGGTAACTACCACAATGAACCGATTTACCTCTGCAAACATATAGCTAAATCAAGCCTCACCCCAAACGTACTGTAATTGAATATACTTAAGATATACTTATTATTTTATATTAAATTTCCAATAGCAAAAGTTCTGAAAACACTATCAGCAATACATTCTGCACCGCTGCAAACACTACATCATTGGCATTGCACAACATTCTAGACCCTATACAACCACTAATTGCCCATTTTTATTACCACTTCCACAGCAATTCATTCTAGTATCTTTGTGGGCCCCTGTCACTTAAGGCCCCTACTCTCTTCTTTCGTATCTGTAGGCTACAATCTCACTGATGCAAACTGCAAATCAGATTCATTTACTATTATTAGTTATGACTTATATTATTTGGAGGTGCAGGAGTGCAGTTTCGGATTGTTCCAGTCAACTTTAACCCTGGTTACCTTTTGACTAGGCAGTGAGGTTCACATCACTCATCCATGTTTTGACAAAAGATGCCATTGTGTTGTAGCAAAATAGAATTTATTTGTACATTTAAACACAAAATGTATAGAGTATTTACACGGTGCAATTCAGTACTAGCAAGTTACAACATTATTTTATGTATAAACATTTCCTGTTTTTTACAAGTGCGGTAAAAAAACTAATCAGCTTGATCTGGGAGCATGATAAGGGTGTATAAGGGTGACATTGCTGATGTTATAAATGTTGTATTTTATAGATTGTTAAAGCTCTGTCTCCTTTATGTCACACTTGGCAGATTTTTGTCCCGGGGTTTGAGGAGGAATTGTCTGCTCTTCATTTTCAATCTCTGTTTCTGCCATCGCAGCTGTGTTTACCACCGAGGTTATCGCAGTTGGTCTTTCAATTTCGTACCGTGTGAATGCCGTGTTAAAGAGCCCTGAGAGAGAGAGAGAAAGAGAGAGAGGGTTTCCATAAGAAGTAGCTCCTTCAAAGTACATACAGAAACACGTCACTGCCCAATTTCTGTGGAAAGACAAGTGTCACCAGAGACTGAAGGCTTGAACTGCACAGCAAATTCAATAAGTCCCCTATTTATTGTTAAATAAAATGAATTCAGGAACATAATTAAGTAGCAGTCTAATAAGACAATTCAAATGTACAAAGGAATAGACAAAATACAGATACACATTCAAGGGCATGTTTTACTAATCTTAATTAAATCCTATAGCTAAAAGTTGCATTTAATAATAATCACATTGAATTTCAACCCATAGCACAACCTTCTATCCCCAATGTGTTCACAAGGCATGTCAAGGGAACAAGAGGAATTTGAATGTTTGCAATTGGATTCCAGTCTCTGCTGACACAAATGTTCTTCAGTAAATCTGCATCTTCTTACCTCGTCGCCTTTGTCCTTGGGAGTTCTTGTCTTCCTGGCTTGATTTTGATTTACTGCTATCGTCTGATGGATCCGAGTCCTCATTCTCTGTAACAATAAAAACTGTCAAGTGTGTTTTTTTTTAAATATCTTTCAAAAAGAAAGTGCTTGCAGCTTAACTAAAAGATGCAGAAAATGGGAATATTTGCTTACCTCTCTTCCAGATAATGTGGGCTCTCCTCAGCTTGATGGCAAAAAAAATCACTACTACCAGAAGACCAAAAATCAGGCATGTAACCAGGAAGACCAGTAATGATGAACCTCCTGGAGTGTCTATCTGCATTTTTGGGTCATTAACGTTCCCTGGGAATTAACAGAATGGTCGTAGTTAAGTTCAGCAAAGACTTCATCAACTTATTTTAAGTAAATCCTATTCATTTATACTTTGTGTAAGCAGACACTAATACTGATGACAGTGTGAATATACCTGTTATGTTTCCTTCTGTGCCGTTATGGGATGTGATCTCCTCTGTTGTCTCAGATGTCCATTCTTTAAGGAATTATGAAGAACGAAAGTGTAATCAATAACACATACTTACATAAACTGCTGCAGCCTGTATTCTGAATAGAACAACTCAATTGCGGTTGTTTACAATCACCACTAGGTGGGATCAGACTGACGTTTGTCAAGAATAGTTTGCCATATAATCTCACTGGAAATCTTACCTGTTGTGCTTGTTGCATTGTCATTCCTCGTGGTTGAGCCTTATAATACAGAGAATGAAAAAATAAATAACCTTCATGAGAAGATACAGGTATTTTTTAAAAGAAAATTATTTCTGTATGGCATGAAGACAAGCAGATGGATAACTGAATGTCATTTAAGAAATAACTGTGAGGTCGTGTGTAACATTTAATCAAAATTAATGTATCGCTCTTATATCTTTGGGTTAAAATATTTAAGAACATTCTAACAGCATTTAGTTTGATCTTTGAAGACTGTATGTCTCGGAAAGGCTCCTTAACTGCATGATGCCTCATAGTTCCATTCTCAGAATCAGTGGTGGAGTGTAACTAAGTACATTTACTCGAGTGCTGTACTTAAGTACAAATGTTGAGGTACTTCTACTTTTCAGTAGAGAAATATTGTGCTTTTTACTCCACTGCATTCATCTGACAGCTTTAGTTTCTAGTTACTTTACACATTCCGATTTCTGCACACAAAACACATTTATAAAATCCGACATGTCGCTATGAAAAAACTACCCAACAATACACGGGCAATCAGTTTGCTACAGCTGAAATGAAAAGCTTAGTTGATTGACACAACTGTTTGGACCGTTTACACTTTCTAAAGTGGGAGGATTTTTCTGCATGGAGTACTTTTACTGATGATACTTAGAAACTTTTACTTAAGTAACTTTTTCAGTGCAGGACTTTTACTTGTAAACAAGTGTTTTTACAGTGTGGTATTAGTTCTTTTACTAAAGTAAAGGATCTGAATACTTCTTCCCCCACTGCTCAGAATTGACTGAGACTGAGTTTCACTCTATACTCTGAGACTTCCGTCACAGGAAACAGATCTAGTGGTATCACAACTATAGTGGTGGTTATGCATCTGTTTTAAATGCACTGTGAAAGCTGAGATATTTGTAGTTTCCAAGCCACGGGCTGACTGCAATATATTTTCTATGTGCTTTACAGAGAAATAAACATGGAATGAGAATAGAGGAAAATCCATGTAAGGCTCATTAATCCACACTGTTATTTACGCTGTACTTTACTTCTTTAGATACTGTATATTTTTAATAAATAAATGTAGACATTATTGTAATGTTTTATGAATACTAAGTTTTTGAGGTATGCCATAATTTAAATCTGACTGGACATGTATTCTGCCATGTAATTTCTTTGGCGTTGTTGGTTAAATATTTCTACTGTTTCTATTGAACCTTTTCGTCATGTTCTGCATTACATCATGTTACGTGGAATATCATGTGATGTACAAACCAATATAAAAATCTGTATGGCACACCCTCCATATTTCTCAAAAATCCATTCACTCTCACATCCTTTCAGTCCTCCTAGACATTTTTTAATGAGTGACAGATTTGATAATGGGAAGATGCCGAGGGCCAATGATCCCTTCTGACACATTATTTTAACAAAAAAACTCATCTACAAATGTACAAATTCTATTTTCTTTGTCACAATTATTGTTTTGTTTGTTGTTTGTTTTTAATGGCAATGTAACAAAATTAACGCCTCTTAGGCGTGAATAAATCTAAAAAAAAAAAAAAATTAAAAAGAAAATTCTGCCTTACATTTTTACTTTTTACATCTGTAGTCAAATCGCTGCACATAGTGTATGGAATACTTTCAACTTGAAGTTGATAAATATCTTAACTTCCTGTTCATTTTAAAAATGACATAGTATGCGTAATGCAAAGTTTATTAACATTTAAGCTTACAACATATGACTCTTGCTCTTATCTTTCACAAACCAAAGCCTTTCCTTGGACCTATACTGGCTCCCCATTTAATACAGAATCCAGTTTAAATCCTCCTCATCACCTACAAAGCTCTCGATAGCCTTGCCCCCTCCTCCCTCACTGAGCTCCTGCCCCATCGTATTCCCAGCCTCACATCTTAGCTGTTTCTTTTTGTTTCTATGCGGTTTTGCTGCACCTTTTTAAAATGTATCTCTATAAACTACAATACTAGGTGAGGAAATCCCCAGAGGCCTCACAATGCGATGTCATCACAATACTTATGTCACGACACAATATTATCACGATGTGATATGATTGCCATTTTAAACAAATTGCAATTAGCTTTTTTCAACTTCAAATATTTTCCCAATTTCTAATCAGTTCCCCAAAAGGAACTTTTGTCAACATCTGTTTTATCTAAAAACATACATTTCTCTGTTTGTTTGTCTCACTTCAATTTTGTTACTGCAAAATGGGATTTGCAAGCAGACAAACTGACCAACACATGTGTAATGATAGATCCATACTTGGCGTCTGTGTATAGAAAGAGTATTGAAACGTAAAATATCGCTATAATATGCTGTGTTGACTTTTCCCTCCACCCCTAGTTGTTATTGATGTTTTTATACTGAGCTCACTATTGTTTTTACTCTGTAAAGTGCCTTTGAGTACCTTTTAAAGCGATATATAAAATAGATTAATTATTATTATTATTATTACAAATGATAAAAGTCACTAACCACTTGTGTTGAGCGGTGAGCCTGTGGATGTAACAGGGTTCAGAGGAAATCCAGTGGGTGCAGGGGCTGTCTTTGGCTCACTGGAGGAAAAAAGCTGATTGGAGGGAACAGTTGATAACTGTATAGAGCTGTGGGATGAAGTCCTATCCACCTCTGTGGCTACATGGTACACTGTTGTTCTCCCATGTCTGGACCAGCTGCTTGTTGTTGTTTGCCCCTTTGTTGACCCTTGAGGCTGGATTATGGGTGATCTGGTCGTGGTTGTGCGCCGGGACTTTGTCACTGTGACAGAGAGGGTATTTACATTATTCTTTAAAGTATATTATGCTCATTCATAGGTTCATAGTTGTATTTAGAGGTTGTACCAGAATAGGTTTATGTGGTTACATTTTCAGAAAACACCATATTTTTGTTGCACTGTACATTGCTGCAGCTCCTCTTTTTACCCTGTGTGTTAAGCTCTATGTTTTAGCTACAGAGTGAGACATCTCACTTCTGTTCCATCTTTGTTGGGAGTCGCACATAAGCAGTAGCTAGATAAGGACTACTAGCCAGTCAGAAGCAGAGTATGAGTGCGTGCCCTGGCAGAACCTAGGTAAGGACTACTAGCCAGTCAGAAGCAGAGTATGAGTGCTTGCCCTGACAGAACTTAGTTAAGGACTACTAGCCAGTCAGAAGCAGAGTATGAGGGCTTGCCCTGACAGTAGCTAGGTAAGGACTACTAGCCAGTCAGAAGCAGAGTATGAGTGCGTGCCCTGACAGAACCTAGTTAAGGACTACTAGCCAGTCAGAAGCAGAGTATGAGGAATTGCCCTGACAGTAGCTAGGTAAGGACTACTAGCCAGTCAGAAGCAGAGTATGGGAGCGTGCCACGCTAGCAGTTAGGCCAGCATTATAACATGCAACAAAGTGACGCATGTTTGTCCCAGAAGTAAAGGCTGGACTACAACAGAGCTGTTTGGAGCTGTTTGTGAACAGTGTTTTCGGTTGGACATGGAAAGTCCCTTTTGGGGTACTTTGGGCTTTTTCACTTTGTAAACCTATTACAGTGCCAGGGCATGTTATAGATATGTATAACATGTTTTGCTATTGTATAGTATTGGTATTTGTTTTGCTGTATTGTATTTGTTTTTCTGTTGTATAGTATTTGTTTTGCTGTTGTATAGTTTTGGTTTTGGTTTTGCTGTATAGTATTTGTTTTGCTGTTGTATAGTATTGGTTTTGTTTTGCTGTATAGTATTTGTTTTGCTGTTGTATAGTATTTGTTTTGCTGTTGTATAGTATTTGTTTTGCTGTTCTTAATTTATGAATTCCCTGTGCGGCGTCCTTGAGTGCCAAGAAAGGCGTCTTTAAATAAAATGTATTATTATTTATTATTAACACAATAATGTAAAGGGGAAAAACCAAGAAGCATAATATGAGCACTTTGAGCAGAAAACACATTTAACTCATGGAAAATCCAATTGTTTGTTTTTTCTTTTTCCTATGATTACAGGAATCAGACTATTTGTGACTGACAGAAAGAGGAAATTACAGAAGGTTGTTTTGTGTTTTACTTTTGGTCAGTTTAGTTCCACAGTCTGATGCCGCGGAAAGTGTCATGGAGCAACTAGTGCGAAAAAAACCTCCCCAGTGCTTTCCCTGTTTTGTGACGACACAACTACGCTTTCATTGTTCCTCAAATTTGACCCTTTATACAGAAGTACAGTAAACACGTTTTGGTTAATACAAGGGACATTTTTACTCAAATTGGAGTGGAGTAATTCTTTTAAAAAAAGAAAGTGAATTGTACTCACAATGTTGTTGAATGTTGACAAAGTCCATCAGAGGTTTTGAGTGCAGTGCCGGATGGCGAACAAGGCATTTCACCGTGACTCCTTTCTCCACAGAGTGAAGATGTAGCATATCCATTGAGACATATTTTTTGTCTCTATGGTGGACCTGGGCGTGTGCTGTGGAATGGGACAGATGTCATCAGTATCCATTTTTAAGCAGGTGTACCAGCAGCACCACTAGTCAAAGACACTTAATCATAAAACAACATAGCTGAGAACTCCCAATTTATACTTTCTAAAGAGAGTTTGAACTACTAATCTACAGTATGGCATTCAAATTTCCCCCAAAACAAAATGAGTGGGTCTACATGTTTGTCGTCGTCTTGAGTTTCTGTCATCAAAGGACACAATAATTAAGCGATTTTAAAGGTTATGGCTGTCACTGGGGCTTGAAATAACATCCGCCAACCCACTAACCCACCATAAGGGGGTAGAGATTACTTTAACTGTGGAAGGTAGTGTCATCAAGAGATGAGCCCACTCTGTGGTTGTTGAATCTAATTTCGATACTCCTAAAAAAGGGTAATGGCTAGTGCAAGGGCCGGATGTTAAGAAACAGTGAGTGCCCCAAGCATACCTGCTGTTTTTGTTCATGTATGCATTGCGATAGGCACAAAACTATTGGATGAAATAAAAATGTAAAGGTCCCAATGCTTGTTTAATCTCTCAGAAACAGCTGGGCCAGATGGCAGGCGATGCACCTTTCTGAGTCATGTTCATGTTACCTTCAATGCCCCACTTTGGCTTGCCTTTTTTTTGCTATGTAGCTTTTGCCATTTATTCAAATTTATTGGAAAAAATTCTTAAAGCTTTTTAGTATCTATATATATATATATATATATATATATATATATATATATATATATATATATATATATATATATATATATATATATAGTATCTTTTAACAAAAGTTAACTGAAGGGGAACATATAACTTCTTCTGGAAGCTCGTTCCATGCTCATGCTCGTGTGAAGAAATTCTTTCTCTTTTCAGACATGCATGTTCTTCAGAATTCCCTCTTAAATTGTACCTGTTTACATCTTATTGCTATGACGTTATTAACAACTTACCAAGAATTGCAGGCCCATTATTCAATTTCCAGAAGATCTGGGGAGGATAGCGATTCCCCTCAGCAGTGCATTTTATCACAAAGTTTCCGTCATGCTTTGTTACTTCTATTTTGGGAGGACCTTTAAAATAACGAACACCAGAGCATATGTTATAACATTATGATTAATTTATCATTAAATCATCAACACAATGGGCATGGTGAGTCACAGTGAAGGTTATATTGCACGAAGCAAAAATCATTGTGAACATTGTATCGTTGCTGGCTTCAACGATAAAACAATCTGTCAATTGCAACATTATTCTCACCTAACACTGTCACCTCCACTTTCCTCTCTTTTGTGCGATCACGATACTGCGAGCATGTGTAGGTTCCTCCGTCTTTGAAGGTGACGTTGGAAATACTGATGCTGAATTCTGTCTCTGACAGCTTGATGATGCTGTAGCGCTTGTCCTTTAAAGCTGAAAGCAAGTGAGGGGAGGGAAAGTTTGTTTAATATCCATCATTTGAACATCTTAAAGATTCTTTAAATTTTTTTGCCCAAACATTAGACAACGTGTGTTGCTGTTATACATGTCTTGTGTGATTGAAGCACACAATATGTCACCTTCACCTTGATTGGCATTAAAGAACATAATATATCCTTCAGGGTTCTTCCAGTCGACACTGGTCTTGTGAGCATTATTAAGTGGGCAGGTTAAGCTGAGTGTATGACCTTTTCTCACAGTCACATGCTGCCAGACCGCCAGTGAAACTGCAATCAAATAAATAGAACATAAATTTCCTTAAAAACTGACACAGAGGACAATGTCAATTCTATGCCGTACAGTTTAATAATACATGTAACACTTTACAAATTAACACCAATTCCAGGCAGCTACCCCTCCACTCTTCACACAGTTGAGCAAAACGTCCATCCCTCCCTCGCACACCGAGGTGTCCGAAGGTGAAACCCTGTTTCTCACAGTTTGACTCATCCACGTGTGTGTGTGTGTGTGTTTGTGTGGGGAGGTGGTGCGACAGGAAGAAAACTTAACTGTTTCTCCTCTACAAAAAAGCAACCCCCCTCCTGTCACACATACAGTATAATGTATTTCTGATGTGACAGGAAGTAATGTGGTCAGTTCTTTCATGGTGAAAGAGAAAGTCGTGGCTGGAGAAATGTTGTAGGTTTTTTAACGGGGGCTTTTTCTTTCCTATGGGGTGAGAATGACGAATTTTGTGCCCCCACAAAAAGAAAAACATTTGTGGGGGCATGTTGAACTTAGCAGTGAGGACAGTGGGCTTGAAGGCTACAGGTCCTCAGGACTTTTTCACATGTGTGGGTTGTGTATTACACTTAACAAATGTGTAAAAAACAGAGACAAATACTTAGTCACAAACTTTAAACTGTACGCCAACAGTTTTCTCTAAACTTTAGTGATTGGGTTTCGGACATTCTATCATTCTATTTTTTTTATTTTTAAAGCCTGATTTAAAATTAGGTAGGTAATACTATATGCAATTTAAAATATATGCATCACATAAGAACTGATAAACCAAGATATGTATTCATATTTAAACATGCATGCAAACATATATTACACAGTGCCAGAATAAAATGTCTAAAATAATTGAATGAAATGTTGTAAAATGTGGGTTAATTGGTTGAGAATCAAAATGGTTATGTAATTTATAATAGGAGACTAAAACAAAAGCTTTTCATGTAAAACATACACTAATGTCTCCAAAAGCAAGAGTTTGAGCAACATTGTTTTTAATGAAGACAAATGCAACCATTTGATTTGTCAGAAGCATCCGAGTTTGTAATTTTGCCCAAATCTTCCTGAATAAACCATCAAATTTTGGATTATCCCACTCTTTCATCAAAAGACCAGTATTTCTCATGTGCAAGTCCTCTTCCAGTCGGTTCATCAGCTGTCTTTAATGGTAAGATTTAGCTCATCTTCTCTACTTTTCCCAGCAAAGTTTGCCAGGCAACAAGTATTGAAAGTAAAGGACTCACCCTGTATGAGTAACACAAAGACGCTGAGCTCCAGCTTCACTTCCATCTCTGACACTCACTAACAATCACACTTCGACTTTGTCGCGCTTCCTCATCACTTGATCTATTTGTACAGTACTGAGGGACCTTCCGTGACATCACAGCCATGTGGTTTCCACAGGTTCAAGAGAATCTCATGTGATACCAGTAAAAAGGTTAATAGTTCATGATTTAGAATTATTAGCTACTGTTTCTGAAATTCAATGAAAGGTATACTACCCAACAGTCATTTTTTGTGATTTCATAAAAAAGTAAAAACAAATCTTATCATTCAGTATCTTTAATTAACAATGTTCACCACATAAATCTTCAAAAACATTGCAGGTAGATTGTATTTCACACATGGAGGAGAGACATTATGATTGTTATTAGTTAAGTGTATTTGTGCTTTTTCTGTTAACACAAGTTAACTGTGTTTACTGTGGTCTGTTGGGTTCCAGCTAAATGTTTATGTTATTTTCAAGGTGCCTGGTGTAGCTGTAACAGAATATTTCATTATGTATCAGAGAGTTTAACGGTCTCAACTAGATCAGATCCAACTGTTCAGAAACTTTGGGGAAAAGGCCAACGAAGGAGCTGGTCACCAACTGGTTGTCTTGCTTGTCAACTTCCGGCTGTAAATGGATGCTACTGAGATAAACTGCTTCGCACAGGTCTATGGTTGCCTTAGGAGAGGTCTACTTAGTAGACCTCTATCATGTTAGGTAAAATTTCAGCCATGCTATATGTGGCTCAAGGTATGGCAATGTCTGTCATGACATTTTTTACAGAGAGTCATGGTGTCCATGGCTAATCTACTTTAACCTTCCATATACTACCCAACATAACATAACACAACCACAACATTTGTCGAGGACAGTGTTCTGCTCACATAAGGTTGACCAGCGACTCAGACATACAACTGCCTCAAATGTATCAAAGTCTATCCTGATTTTGTATTTTGTAGTGTTTGAACTCTAACTTAAACTGAGGAGCACATGCTTTTTGGATTATCTTGAGTATTTACCTTAACACTGGAACCGATACAGATTTTTATCAGAAAACACAGATCATTAGTAACTACATTTTTCCAAATCGTTGATATTTTTCATATGCTCTTATTGATCTCCCTAAAGGGTTACATTTAAGTTGTACTTTTGAATTGCAAGGAAGTAAACCTTGAAATCTACATTTATTGTCAGAACTTTGGTATTATCTCATTGCATGTTAGGGTGACTTCAGCCCATGTAGATTTTTAATGTAAGGCTAATCTGATAGAACATGTCTTTAATACGTCTGTCAATTAAAATTCATTACATCAATAAGATAAATACTGTGGTATGGTGTTTTTGTAATAGATGAATGAGGATTGCAACATTTCATGTAATGATGCTCAAGCAGCAGCACGTGCAGCTGTCGTGACAGAAGAGTCAGGTTACCAGGTGATGAGACATTCAGAACACACTAACCCATGATTGACGTGAAAATATCTATACAAAACTCTTGTAGTTTAAATATAAAACCAGGATTTACTCTAACAGAATTATAACATGATGTTGGATACACCTTATAATAAAATACAACAAGAAATGATTCAGCTCAGATAAAACATTGTATTTGATGCACCGATAAGGATGTAGTAGAAGATAAATGCACCTAAATTCAGTTTACCACTTCCTTATTTTTGAAACAGACCTTGACCAGATTTGTATGCAAACATGATCAAATGTGGTTTAAGATATAAACATATCATTGGTTTTTATAGGGTTAGCACAAAATTCTGGGCTCTGTACAAAGGCATTCTCTGTGGGCCCCTCCCCACATCCACAGCTATTCATTCTGGAATATTTTTGGGCCCTCCTCACATGAGGGTCCTGTGTACTCAGTCCTCTTCTCTTCCCACAAAGAAAACGCCACTACAATATTAAATAAAGTTAACACACAATGCAGTGAGTAACGTGGGCTATTTAAATTAGCTGGATACAATATGTTTCCATAACCAGTTAGCAAACGTGCTAGCACGTACCGGTTATAGCAGTTGAGTGTGCGCCCCATGTACCAAGTCTCAGTCCTAACAGCAAAGGCTTGAGTTTAGCCCGTGGCCCTTTGTTTCATGTTATCTCTCCTCTCTCTTCCCCCTCTCCTGTCTTCAGTTGTCCAACTTTCCTAATCTTATAAAAATTAGATAAAAAAATAATCTTGTAACAACGCTAACCATGGCACTTTGTAAAAAATAGCTCTGAACTTGTTTTTGGGTGTAGTACAGTATACGTTTTACTCTTAAACTTACCCTCTCACCGTGTGTTTTCACTTCATCAAAGTTAGTTAGCAACATTTTAGTTGCCTAAAAATTTCTCGTTCAGCTCTGTGCCGACCAAGCTAGCACTAGCATCAGCTGGTAACTTAAGGGAAAGTTTGCTGATGCCGTACATGCAACTGTACATATACTGGCCAACTAGATGTTCTGTAATAGATGTTAAGCCATACTGTAACCATCTGCGTCTTTCCTCTTGAATGATAATACCCTATATTAAAGGTGATATTTAACAGTTTTATTAACAGCTGCGTATACATTATTTTTAAAGAATTGGCATTGGGAACGTTTTTGTCATCAGGTTGAATAAATTCAAATACACTGAGATTAAACAGAAAGGAGTACATTCAATTAAACCTACTTATGGTTTTGCCAATTTGCCACATACCTTGTTAAATGAAATAGCAGTGAATGGTTTTGTGGTGCAGTACATTTGATGCAACCTACATATAACAACCTAGCTCTGGGGAGTCATTCCCCGGAGTCCTTATGTTCTTTTTCCCCAGCATGTTCCTTTGG
The DNA here is from genome assembly GCF_013103735.1 of Etheostoma cragini. Lineage (NCBI taxonomy): Eukaryota > Metazoa > Chordata > Actinopteri > Perciformes > Percidae > Etheostoma > Etheostoma cragini. Next base: position 8,072,236 of record NC_048419.1, on the reverse strand, counting down.
ATCAGAGAGGCTCCAAAATCAGGGTAGCAGCTGTCGCCTTGGTCCCGCTCCATGTTCTGTGATGCCATGTTCAACTGCTACACTGCAGTGCCCAGCTACGTCCTGCTACGTCCTGCTGTGCCTTGTAATGCCGCACAGCGTCCTGCTATGCCATGAACTACTACAAAATTCTAACCCCAACCGGCCCATCAGACACCGCCTACCAAGAGCCTGGGTCTGACCGAGGTTTCTGCCTAAAAGGAAGTTTTTCCTCGCCACTGTCGCTTGCTCTGGAGGAAACTACTGGAACTGTTGGGTCCTTGTAAATTCTGGAGTGTGGTCTATATGTATGGTGTCTTGAGATAACTCTTGTTATGAATTGATACTATAAATAAAATTGAATTGAATTGAATTGAATTGAATATGACAGGTCAGAAAACCAAACTTTATATATGTCTTCTAATCATTGGTAGTTAATGTTAAGGAACACCTTATATTATTACATTTTTGTAGTTATTATGCATGGAAGAAGTATACAACAGCATTGAATATGAATTAAATATTTACATTCAATTTACATTCTGATTATTGCACATAATACTATTATAGTTCCAGATATGTACCAGAGGAGAACTCTACTGACTTAATAGCAATAATTTTATAAATGACTTTTTTGCATACTAAAAATATTAGGATATTATTACACAGAGGTGTAATCCCAACCAATCTAAGGTCATGATGATTTCAATTATCTTATGAAAAATTGCTGCAATAAGGTCGTAGGCTTTCAACACCACAGATAGTAATTAGCATCACAAAATAAAAGTAAAGGATATTTTAACACATGGCATGGAAATAGATACATTATTTTGACATAATGCATGGATTAAAAAGCCAATACATATGCTCACGATATGTACTGGAGGCTGGAGTGGAAAGAGAGAAGGCATTAGGAAGAGCACAAATGGTAAAGTTAAACACTGACATGGCTGCAAGTGTTATTTTCTATAAACATACAAATCTATCAGCCATCACATAAATGACAGCCTTGGCCATGTGATGGGCTTAACAAAAAGAATACTGTAAAGGCCAACTTCAACAATGGGGGAAATATCTGCATTGACACTTCACCATTGTTGTAGTAAGGCACAGAAAACCAGAATACTGTAAGGATGAAATTAACTTATTCACACAAAAAGCCCAGGAGTCTCACATCTTTGTATTGGAGATGTACAGTACAAAGCTGCCACTCAAACAATGATGAAATGTAGCCATAACACTGTTCACCAACCTGCAGAACTTGTCTGTCTTCTTCTAGTCCACATCCTTGACCTTCCTTCCGCTTTCTTTGTGTTGGAATTTTAAATTTGGTGGATTAATGAGGACTGTGGTTAACTGCTCCTCAGATCTCTGCATGGCAAATTGAAAAAGATAGCTAGACTATCTGTCTAATCTGAGTATTCTCTCGCAAAACTATTTTGCAGCGGCTCTGTGCTGACTTTAGCGCCACCCATGGCGATTCTGATTGGTTTTAAAGAAATGCCAATAAACCAGAGTACGTTTTCCTCCCATCCCGGAATGCTGTGTGTAGTAGCCAGACCTTCCTTTAACGTGCTTTGGAGGAGGGTCTGGCAAAGAAAGACTAGTCTTCTCCTGACTGAGAGCAGCTTTTTACCTGCACCACTTGGAGGGAGTGGGCTCTCCACCGCTCTCTAAGCCCCACTGATGATCCAGACTCCGGCTAAGAATGGAAAATATACTGCAATAGTGATTGATGTATCCTGACGTAGGCTAAGGACAAAAAGGAAAAGTTGGATAACCCTGACTATGAAGCTACCATATATTAATTTAACTGCACTATTATTACATGTTAAACTATAAGCAGATCAGATCATTGAGTGTTATTGCCCTCTGCTGGATTAACATGAGCTACAATTTCCTTTACTTTCTCAGAGCAATCATGTCCAAAGGGTTAATGCCAGGGAAATGCCAGGAAACTTACCTGGAGCTGGTGGACGATCCTCAGGACCAACCATCGACGAAGCTGATTAACCACAATGTATGAGTGAGCCACAGACACTGTCATTAGTCTTAAAATGCCAGCATACTTAACAAGCATGAACATTCCCAGAGACTTAACCCATTTTAGACTTATGATGATAAATAATATTTGCTGTGCAAACATGAAGATCATAAAGCAAAAACTGTTTGCTGTGCATTCTATGTTATGTTTGAGCCCAGAATAGTCAATTAAAGTGGACATATTATGCTTTTCCGTATTTTCTGTCATATCTACAATGTTAAAACGTGACCAGAACTTCAAATAATGAGGTAACCGCATTTTAGAGAAATCCCTGTGAGCTTAAACGTTCAGATTTAAGAATTGATCTGAACTCTCCAGTTTCAACATTTTTCTTTACTCTTAGCTAAGTGTTAGGCAACTCTGAGCCAGAATTCTGCTCCAGGTAGGCAAGACTGGAGTGTTTTTTAACGGTGTTAACATTGTTGCACGTAGCCACATGTAAAAAATGTCATCTTGGCTGCCAGTGTCATTAAATTCTCCCCAATTCCATGTCATATTACTCCTAAAACATTTCTGGAGTATATGGTTTAAAAGCCTTTCTATGTGAAGTATGACTGTAGAAAGTGCTGTTATATTCCATTTGTGTCCAGTGCTAACTATAGTAGCTACATGCTAACAGCAGTAAAAGTTGTCATCTTCACTGCCAATTTCTTTTTAATTTGCGTTACTGTCGAATCGGCCAACTGGGTAGAGTTTGGTTTAGAAGCCTTTTACTGTAATTTCTGACAGTAGAAAGTGCTGTTTTGTTCCGTTATCTAACAATTTACAACCAACTGCTACAGTAGCTGCATGCTAACACTACATAGGTAGCTGTAGCTAATCTTGGCGGCCGTCATTTCTGAGTGAAACACAGATTCCGGGGAAACACTCTGGCCAATCAAAGCAGACTTTATCAAAATGAAAAACAAATGCTTGAAAGGAATGGTAGATATTTTAGCAAATATGTTTATTTGCTGTCTTGCCCAAAGTAAGATGAGAAAATTGATGCGACTCTCATGTCTGTACATTAAATGTACAAAGTTTTAAAACAATACAAACACCAGCATCACCTCTGAAGCTCACTTATCTACACATTGTATCATGTTTGTTTTATCTGTACAAAAAAATGAACTGTAAAAATGACAAATGGCACAGGGTTTTAATTTCCGGGACTATTTCTTGGTCAAAAGAAATGACTTCTTGGAGATCTAAGACAATCAAAATCTGACTGCAGCAATACATCTCTCAGGTTCATTGGGAGATTATGTGATTCTATACATTTAATACGATACTTAACGCATCATAATAAAACTATGAACTGAATATTTTGGTGCATTGTTGCAACATTTGTTAATGACTATGTTTGCTTTCCATATAATTTGAAATTAAGGCTAAGGTTAGCTACATCTGGATAAATTACTAGATAAAAAAAGTTTTCTTTGCTGTCAAACTCGGCTGAGAATAACTGAGCTAAAGGTCAGGGGGGCAGAGGTCTCTAGCTGTCCCTGCACTCCGACCTCTCTAAAAGCAGACAGAGCAAGTTAAATATCATCATGCTGAATCTTAATATAGTACAATAGTTTCGACAGTAACTTAAAAAGGTTAAAGCCTTCCCAAAGCGTTATCTGAATTTGTATCTGCTCGTCTCCAGATTTCAATTTGTTTCTGAGACGGAGCAGAGCAGAAGGCTGCCTGAATGTGTCCCAATCATAATCTTTCAGGTATCGAAGAGATGTTTCAGGTCAGGTTAACTTCATTTGTTGGAGAGCAATCCTACATTCAGAAGACACATGGATTCAGGGTTTGGTTCTGTGGCCAATACAAACAACTGCAATGAAAAATCCTTTGCTAAAGCTAGATGAATGAGAGAAACATGCAGCATCCCTACATTTCCTATTATAACTAAATTGCTGATTTCAGTTGGGTCAGTGCACAGTTTGACCGCTAAATAGACTGCATTTATATTGCACTTTACCAACCACTTAAAAATCGCTTTACAATACAGGCCAGCATAGACCCATTCACACACTGGGAGCAGAGAATACTATGCAAAGTGCTACCTGCTCATCAGGATGGGAGGGGGGAAATCTTCCCATGTACATTTACACATTTTAGGGTTCAGTATCCTACCAAAGGACACTTCCACATGCAGGGGCCAGGGATCGCACCACCAACTGAGCCACAGTCGCCTCTTTCAATATTAAGAACATAGTCTATATTGACAGCGTTTCTTTTTCCAGGATTGTTCAGTTGCCACTTACCACTTTGGGTTGTAATTTTAAACTCTGGTGGATTTCTGAGCACTGTGGTTAACTGGTCCTCAGATCTCTGCAGGGTAAATCCAGACAGCTAGCTAAACTATCTGTCCAATCTGAGTTTTCTCTTGCACAACTAAAACAACCATTGAACATACACATGTTCCACCAAAACAAGTTATTTTGCTGTTTTGCAGAGGCACCATTGCTACATCAGGCCCATAGCGCTGCCCAATACGATGTACAATTGATTGTTTAAAAAAATGCCAATAAACCAGAGCACGTTTTTCTCCCATCCCAGAAGGCTGTGTGGACTAGCCAGACCCAAGGTATGACAATGCGAGACTATTATGAACATGATGCAAATCAGTGGTTCCTACTGTGGTTCCCAACCTTTTTGGTCTTAGGACCCCCCACCCACAGTCCTGTCAGATGTACTCCCCTTCATCAATTCCCAATGTATTTTACTATTATATAAGAGTGGAGCTTAATTTTTCATACTTGTGACCATCTATATTTTGGTTGCTAAATGCTTTTACCATTACTTCAAGCTAATTATTTGAATTGTTTCATGATAGGCCTACAAGCTAACCATTTTAGTCGCTTAGGCAATACTTAACTATTTCAACTGTTTAGCCATTACTTTTAGCTATTTATTTCTCCCATTTATTAATTACTTTTACCTAAACTCATTCAAACTCCTGAGCTCCCTTGCTGTGTTCCAAGCACTCTTGCATAACATGTAGTGTTCAGGTGTTGCAGCTGATATTATCTTTTAATCAAATCATTGTTTTTTTCCCCCAAATAAGTTGAGCTTCTCCACAATCTTTCCTTTTCACCCTGAAAAACAACTTCCACTGGTTGGTTTAACTAAAGTTAACTAGATATGGTTCCCTGTAGGGCTGGGCAATGGAGAAAATCAAATATCACAATATTCTTGATCAAATGTCAATATTGCAATGAGATTGTATGGTTGACTATTGGAGCTTTGACAAAATGTTATTTACACAATGAGATTTTTGATAAATATTCTCCAGAAATGATTTAATGACTTAGTGGGTAAAGGTAAATAACAGAACAGCTAGAACAGTCTGGTAAGTTCAGAAAATGATATCACTTTAATGTACTGCAGCCTGTCAAACCAGGTATAGACACATCTTACAATATTACAATTTATCCAAAATCTAACTGATACTTGCAGGGCTGCCAACTCTCACGCATTGGCCGTGAGACACACGCATTTGACTGGTTTCACACGCTCACACGCCACACCCCCGATTTCTCACGCTGAAGTGTCAACCCGGTCGGTCAAATTTCTGAAAGATGAGTTTATCTATACATCTACCTGTTGAGCCAGTTGCGATCAACTAGTTGTGCTTTCAGAGACTGTGAGGGGTTCAAGAGCGCTCCCCGGCTTCAGGTATGAGCTCTGAGTATTACAGACCCGTCCGTCGCATCGTGACCTCTCTCTCTGTAACAGGTGAGCAGAGCGGCTGGTAGTGTAGCAACTTCAGTTCATTTTAGAGGACTCGCTCTGCTGGGGGCAGTGAGGCGTAGCATCCGTGTGTAGACCTATGATAACGAGCAGCGTACAGCCACCTCTAAACTTTGTCATAGACCAGAGACCCAAATGGGCCTCTGTGTCTGTCAGACGTTCTGAATGAGATCCACCATATCAGCAGAGCAATGACATGCACAGCAGACTATATTACAACTCTCCAAATCTCGGACAACAGAGATGGAGGAGTTATATTTTGAATGTGCATAAAGTTGTAAACATGAGAAATCTGGTGAAACACATCTGAGCTATACTATACTATATATACAATTCTGCAACGTTGGGCCACTATTGTGCTTCTCTAACCTCTGTGCATCTCTAAATGTAACTTTAAATAATTCATTCAATGTTTCATAAAATTAACATTAGTCTTTATTTTCCCAAAAAAGTAAATACAAAGTGGGGCCCAGAGGATGAGGGCCAAACATTACTGAGCCTTGGCACAAAGGTTAAAGGATTATAATCTATGTAACTCAGTGGTTCTCGTTCTTTAGAATTTCAGTGGTATTAGTTTATCCCTCAACATTAATTTAACTTTGGGTCCCTGGTCCCTACACCAGGCAGGGACCCCTGGACCTGTTCACCACAGACCCAAATCTTCTCAGCTACAACAACACAAAGGCTCATAACCCTACAGTTTTGCACATATCATGTAACACTTGGTTTCTACATTTTTTGCAAAAATACTCTCCAGAAAGTGCCATTTAATGGTTTATTTCTAAAAAAAAATTTCCTGGGGGGCATACCCCCAGACCCCCCTAGGGAGAGCCCCATCCCCCACAAATATAACAAATCCCAATTTAAACCCTGAAGGATAAAGACCCAAATAAATTGCTTTGTACGCGGAAAAATATGGGTCAGCCCCCCAAAATCTCACTCCAAGGTTTTGGGAAAAGTTGGCAGCTCTGTACTTGTATGAAAAAGAACGTGCCCTCAACTACTCAATTAATATCCAACAATTAGATATTGTCAGAAGTATATTCCACAGGGCTAATATCAACTGTAGCAATGAAGAAAAAGATCACATAAGTGAAAACGACCATCATGGATCACAGCGGTAAAAAGCTTGAGCAAAACATTGTTTCCTCAAAGCACTGTCATGCGTAATTTTGCTAGGAGATATGGCACTGTGATGGAGTGATATTTCAAATGTTTAAACCTGAACTTTATGTGTAAAATGAAATGCAAGAGCGCTCACTGTTATCTCAATAGTACACTGTACTTGTTTAAAAGCCGCAGCCCTTTCCTGTGCTACTGTGCAGTATCACGAAGCCCCACCAAAGAGTCCCCGGATGAAAACATGCTACATGAAGACTGAATGTATTGTTCCTGGGCCAAAAGGCTACAGGACATTTATTGAAACAACATGACAAAACAATACAACGACTCTTTACGTTTTGTAGCAGCTTGCGAAACAAAAAAAAAACACCTCTCCTCCCTTCAGAACTGGTCCATATTAAGAACTAAAAATCCCTCCGCTGCCTTCATCATCCTTCAGATACGCCTCCGTGTCCCCGAGCCGACAACACACAGCGGCGACTGAGCAGAATAGTCCCAACAAAAGCGAAAATGTTTTATTTTTAATTGTAGAAACGCCAACATCAAACACAGTCCTCTATCTGAAAGGTTGTTGAGCCAAAAAAATGAACACGGATATGAAAAAAAGTGGCTGGCTCCGCGGTGGGCCTGCGAGTAGTCTATTACTTGCTCTTGGCAGGTTTCTCCGTTTTCTTGGGAAGGAGGACGGCCTGGATGTTGGGCAGCACTCCTCCCTGAGCGATGGTCACACCTCCCAGCAGCTTGTTGAGCTCCTCGTCGTTGCGCACGGCCAGCTGGAGGTGCCGGGGGATGATCCTGGTCTTCTTGTTATCTCTGGCCGCGTTGCCTGCCAGCTCCAGGATCTCAGCGGTCAGATATTCCAGCACTGCCGCCAGATAAACCGGAGCCCCTGCGCCGACGCGCTCTGCATAGTTGCCCTTGCGCAATAGCCTATGGACTCGGCCCACCGGGAACTGGAGTCCAGCCCGGGAGGAGCGGGACTTGGCCTTTGCTCGGGCTTTGCCTCCGGTTTTCCCTCTGCCAGACATGGTCGTTAAAATGTAACTACTTATCTGTGTGGCACAGCGTGAGAGGATTGACGAGCTTGTATCTTTACGTAATGTCTTTGTGAGTAAAGGCATATAAACCGCAAAGGCTTCTCTGATTGGCCGAGTGAAACTGAAACGTATGAGCCAATAGCGCAGCGTGCCCTCCGGTAATGACGGTCCTCTGTTAAGGGATCGTCCAATCGCAGAGGAGCAATGGCCCACACTCATTTGCACAGCCATGTTATAAATAAGGGACTGGAGTCGGGGCGGTAACTCGCGTTTCACTGGCGTTGATACGGAAGAGAAAATGCCTGATCCTGCAAAATCCGCTCCTGCGCCAAAGAAGGGCTCAAAGAAGGCCGTGACCAAAACTCAAAAGAAAGGAGGCAAAAAGCGTCGCAAGACCAGGAAGGAAAGCTATGCTATTTACGTGTACAAGGTGCTAAAGCAGGTGCACCCAGACACGGGGATCTCCTCCAAGGCCATGGGCATCATGAACTCTTTCGTCAACGACATCTTTGAGCGCATAGCCGGGGAGGCGTCGCGCCTGGCGCACTACAACAAGAGATCCACCATCACCTCCAGGGAGATCCAGACTGCCGTGAGGCTGCTGCTGCCCGGGGAGCTGGCCAAACATGCCGTGTCTGAGGGCACCAAGGCCGTGACCAAGTACACCAGCTCCAAATAAACTGTGCTGAGTCTCTACACAGAGGATAACCGTCACTAAATCCCCACTAAGACTATCTTAAACCCTCATCCTTGGGTCCTCATGTGTCGCGTGAAGGCTGCTTTGATTCTTTTGCACCATTGCCTGTTTTTAAAGCGAATGAATGAAAACTAACTACCCTGCCATTTTATTTGAACTGTTTAGGTTTTTCTAAAATGTAAGGTTTTTATCAAATGTTAATAAATGTTTGTGTGCTCCTGAGCTGTGGAAGTATCCTTTGCACCTTTTATACGGATTTGCATACATGCACCAAAGGAAGTAACCAATTTGTAATGTGATTAAATGACTGTCATTTGTCTTGTTTCATTGGTAATATAAGTGGAAAAAAAACCTGATTGAGTTTTTATTTAAATGCTCAGATAAATTCAGCATGGTCAAAATTGACAAAACACGAGTGTCTTAAGTGAATTTCTTTCTTTTTTAAGATGACAAATGTCAAACTGAATATAAATAAAGGAACTTAACAGTGCAGCTTTGTTTGTAAATGTTAAAACTAAGAAAACCTCAAAAACCTTGATCCCCCCCCCAAAAAAATCTTTATTTGTCTATCATTTGATTATTGAGATTTCCAGATTAAATTAGCAGAACATACAGTAACAACTTAATGAAAAAACAAAAGGTTTTTCATTCCACTCAAATTGTATTATGTCGTTCTTACATGGCCCCTACAGAAGCAGAATTTGATATAATTGCTAGTGTCATTTGCACTCAATAGTCGGTATGATTAAGGACAGGAGAGGATTTTTTGGCTACTGTTTAACAAAAGCAGAACAGTATCTTTGTGATATCATGCAGATGGTGTTACTGCCATGTACAATGGAAAGAACAGCTTTAATGAGGAATTAACTGGATCTTTAGCTTGTTGTGCCCTAAGGTAAGGTGATGGAAACAGAAACCTTTGAGAGAAGATGTTGGGTAGTGTAACTTATTCCAATACTACATCTCATGTACTAATGTCAGTCTGTTTTACAGAATTGTGCATGTTACTGTTTCCTAGTTATGGACCAGATGGAAATAATATAATCTTTCCAAAATGGATCAAATGTTGCAACACACATGGATGTTTTGGTAAGACAGTACTTCGCAGTTAAAAAAAATGCAAACATTCATTGAGACAGCTGCTCCAGATCTGAGTGAGCCAAACATGATTCATGAGAGAGATGAATCATTAAGCTGCCAGAATTAAGAAAAAGTAGATCTTAAACACGTGTACACGTGTGGACATGACACCTGTTTAATGCTAAACTGTGTGTAAGCTCATGTCTGCTCCATTGTTGAGATCTAAGTGTTCCTGGAGTGGGTCTAAAGGGGATTTGTGGTTTATGTGACAGTTATAGTTCTTGTTTGGCAGGGTGTGCCTTTCTCTCCAAGTCTCCTAAGACTATAGATTACTCTTAACAAAGAGTAGGAGCCCCCGGGAGAAGTGACCGACAACTTGTGACAAATAACAGAATAATTAATTACATGGCCTTTTGTAGGTGATGGCTGAAACAATTCAGCAGATATTAATATTTTGGTCATGTAACGTCTTCAGCATTGCCTTGTAGGTTCCTGCAGATATTTAAGGTTCTTTATAGTTAGGATATAGGATGTTGTGCTGACTGTATAGGCCTGGCAGGTTTACTTTAAAACATCTCTTGTCTAAACCCAACTAGGATTGTATATCCTCTAGATTTTACCATCTACAGAAGGTAAATTATGACACAGTTGAGCTTGTTGCAGAGATGCAAGTTAAATTACTGGCTACTCAACATAATACCCGACCAGATCCGAGAACCTCTATATAGGTCCACCTATTGTTCCATGTCTGTCAGATGATCCGCTTGATGGTTCCAAACAGTTTGTGATGCAGTCCTACCTTCCTCTTTCGTCATCAGTGGGATCCTCTGGACTCTCTTCAGCTGGAAATGAGGCCAGTATAAATGGCAGATAGTCATGAAGGCAAGAGCAGACACAAGAAAGACATACTGAGGGAAAGAGGTGGAGCAACACTTTGTGACATCCACACACAGTAAGAAATAACTTTTCGAAATCTAACAGCATGCAATCTTATTTTTATGGTTAGAAGATAAATGGATAGCATATTGTTTTGGTGGTTATAGTCCTAACTTTAATTGGACTTTTATGTATTACACGGTTTTTCTACGAAGGCCTGTACTGCTGCGTATGCGTAACTAAAGTTAAGTTTTGCTCCAGTGACATCAGGTTGTCTTCCACTATGGGTTAATGTCGCTCTGAGAACAATGAATGGATAAGCCCCAGTTTACAGTCTATGTTTTACCTAATGATACTAAAAACTGATTCCGATAAAATCATCAACACATGAAGAACGTGTCTGTGTTTGCAATTAGAAACTCCAACCTTTTAATGTTCATTCATGTCATTTTAAATCACTTGAAAGACTCATTTAAATATAATTTAAACCACTATCAATTTGTGATCTGAAAAGGGGGCATAGCTACAGTATGAAATGTTTCGGAAACATATTGTAAAGTATAGGAGGAAATTAACCATAGATTAATTCGAGATTATAGAGAGCCACTAACATTACTCCATGTATATTCTTTTTTATAAGGATGTAGATATCGCCAGATATCCATAACACCAAGTTGTTCACACAAATATGATATAGGTTTAAATTTTGAGTTAGGGGATCCTTGCTGGTAATCTATGTAAATGTGCTGTATTTATATAGCGCTTTTCCAGTCTCAACAACTCCTCAAAGCGCTTTTACATCTACAGGAAACATTCACCATTCACACACATTCATACACTGTGGCCGGGGCTGCCGTACAAGGTGCCACCTGCTCAACAGATAAACATTCACACACATTCACACTCCGATGCACAGCACCGGGGGCAACTTGGGTTCAGTGTCTTGCCCAAGGACACTTCGACAATGACTGCAGGGGCGGGGATCAAACCACCAACCTTCCAATTGGCAGGCAACCGCTCTACCACTGAGCCACAGCCGCCCATCTATCCACTTGATCATCTCATTGGTCACCACCAATAATTAAATGAGCATCTTTGTATTTTTCCTTCATTTTCTTTTAACTCTCCTGCTATTTGGGTATACATGTTTTTTGCCAAAGCATTGTTAATATGTCCATATATTAGTTAACACCAGGAACACATTATTCACTCTAAGAACCAGAGTAATCCATCTACCCTCTTTAGAAAGGTGAGATTCTACCACATCTCCTTTAAACTTATAAAACAAAATAGCTATTCCTGCTGAGTGATTAGAAGCATGACTTAAGTAAATCTGATCCCCCCATTGACTTCTCCAAAATTTCCTATCATCATCACATGAGTGAGTCTCTTGTAAAAAAATTAAATCTGCACTAGATCGTCTGCAGAAAAGAAAAATAGCCTTTCTTTTAGATATATTTCGTAACCCCTTGACATTTATAGAAATCACTTTTAGGTTAATAAAATTGCTTGCCGTACAAATAGTAAGTAATGTATAACTAAATAAGGGAAAAGGTGAAAAAATATATATTGATTCCTACAACTAAGAAACAGAAGATAAGAGCTAATAGGAACCATTAACCTTTGGTAGGGATTAGAAGTAGGCTACCCTGAACACTGGGAGTACTAATATAACGTTGAACTTTCTTAAGGCCTTATTAACATCAGGCTACTTCATTGTCCACTTGTCAATCAATTACTTGCCTGATCATCATATCTAGACAACTATACAGGACGAAGATTTATGCAACAAATTTCACCCTATCGATGAAGGCGACTGGACCTTGCCATCTGGTTTTCTTTCCGTCCTTACGAGCCTGCTCGACCAGGGACCACAGTTTGTTTCTGCATTCTCTCTCGGAGCGTGTCAGATCCTCGGCAATACGGAGATTCAGCTTCTTCATAACTTCAGCATTGCGTGAGTCCTTCCAAATCTTGAACCGCTCAGGGCGCTGGTTCAGCTGTCGGCCCACTCACTCTGACCTCTCTCCATTAGTGCATGCATAGATCCTGAGCGTGTGCGTGTGCGTGTGTGTGTGTGTGTGTGGTTAGGGACTGTGTGTAAACTAAAAAAGTGTTTACACAAAGTTTAAATTGTAGTTTCCCCACAGGGGATCAATAAACAGATTAAGATTAGGCTACCTGACGGTACGCATGTTGAATTGTATAACAATCGGACGCACCGTTTATCCTCTCTGGGGCGCCATACTCTATGTAGGCCTACTGCATCGACCAAGAATCCGAGCTTGCTGTTATCATAAGGTGCAATCTGACTCAATAACTTCCTCTCTTACATCTTCGTTCACTTTTTCAGGAAGGTCGTTGAGGCGCAAATTCCTTCTTCTGCTGTAGCGCTGGGCTTCTTTGTTTTTTTGGTCGGACTGGGCCTCCATGCAAGATCTCACCTTGTGGGCTCTGAATGATCCTAAGAAAGGTGGGAAATCAGCCCAGAACTACACGGGAGGAGCTGGTCAATGACCTGAAAATAGCTGGGACCACCGTTTCCAAGGTTACTGTTGGTAACAAACTAAGACGTCATGGTTTGAATGCATGGCATAGAAGGTTCCCCTCCTTAAACCAGCACTTGTCAAAGCCCATCTTAAGTTTGCCAATGACCATTTGGATGATCCAGAGGAGTCATGGGAGAAAGTCATGTGGTCAGATGAGACCAAAATAGAACTTTTTGGTCATAATTCCACTAACCGTGTTTGGAGGAAGAAGAATGATGAGTACCATCCCAAGAACATCATCCCTACTGTGAAACATGGTGGTGGTAGCATCACGCTTAGGGGGTGTTTTTCTGCACATGAGACAGTGCGACTGAACTGTATTAAGGAGAGGATGACCGGAGCCATGTATTGCGAGATTTTGGATAACTTTGGCTCAGTTAGAGCATTGAAGATGGGTCAAGTCTGGGTCTTCCAACATGACAATGATCCAAAGCACACAGCCAGGATAACCAAGGAGTGGCTCTGTAAGAAGGATATCCAGGTTTTGGCGTGGCCTAGCCAGTCTCCAAACCTAAAATCTGTGTGGAGGAGTGGGGCAAAATCCCTTCTGCAGTGTGTGCAAACCTGGTGAAAAACTACAGGAAACGTTTGACCTCTGTAATTGCAAACAAATGATACTGTACCAAAAATTAACATTAATTTTCTCAGGTGTTCAAATACTTATTTGCAGCTGTATCATACAAATAAACAGTTACAAAATCATACATTGTGATTTATGGATTTCTTTTTTTTTTTTAAGATTATGTCTCTCACAGTGGACATGAATCCACAATGACAATTTCAGACCCCAGATTATTTCTAAGTGGGAGAACTTGCAAAATAGGAGGATGTTCAAATACTTACTTTCCTCACTGTAGATCATTCAATTAAACACACAAGGGTGCAGATGGCAGCCGTAACAGCGTCCCTCAGCAAGACACTTAACCCCTAATTGACGCGTGCAACCTATGATATATAGCAATTTTTAAGCTGCTTTGGATAAAAGTGTTGGATAAACGACATGTAATGTAAAATGACTCAAAGTCCAAAAATCTAATTTTAGAAAGTGTAAAGGATTCAAACAGTTGTGTGTTTAATGGTCTAATCATCTCAGCTGGACCTGTTGGCCTTTATATTGTTGGGTAGTTTACTTCATAATAAAACCTCAGGTTTTATAAACAACATGTGTTTTGTGTGCAGATATCTTTTGTAAAGTAACTAAAGCTATCAGATTAATGTAGTAGAGTAAAAAGTACAATATTTCTCTGAAATGTAGCGGAGTAGAAGTAGAAAGTGACATGAAAAGACTAAAGAAAAGAAGTAAAGTACCTCAACGTTAGTACAGTAATCTGCGTAAGATAAAAACAGGGTTGTTTGGTTCAATGCACCAACTCCAAAGTAAGATCAACTAGTCACATTAGATTACAAAAAAAGAAGAAAATAAAACAAAATTAAAAAAACAAAAAAAAGATTTTTTATTAACAGTTTAGAAACACATCGTTGTTTGCATCTCCAATTCTGGCCTTTCGCTTTCTTCAGTTCCCCCCCCCTTCAAATAATCCAGAGTGATGCAAACACAGAAACACACATCTGATCTAAACCCCCCCCCCCAACCCCCCTTCAGTTTTAACAGAAAAACAAAACAAAAAACGGAGCCAACATCTGAGCAGGAATCTGCAGCACAGGGCATGTCGAGGTAAAGAACAGAGACGACGCCCGTACACCACCTCTTCTACGTTTAGCAGCTTAGGAGACTTTGAAAAATGAAGTTTGACCAGTTTGAGAAGCCGGATTCACGCTTCTCTCAAAGGTTGTTAACGGCACAAGTACAAAAACTTTTTAGGTTTAAGTTTATCCAGCTGAATCTGAAAAAGGATGGGACGCAAATACGTAGAGACGCTGTTTAAATGTGAAGTTATCCCTGTTTGGCAGATACGTTTTAAACTAGTTGATGCACATTCAGGAGCCACTGAGGAGCCAATAAGCAACACCACTACACATGGTGGACGGCTGTCAGGAGAGTATGATTCTATTCCGCCAATAAAAACCCTCTAAGGGGACCATTTCATTTTTTTAGGAGTTTGTTTGGAGAGTTTTTCTTAATCTGAAGCGAGGGTTGAAGAGGACAGATGGGTTCGTATGCTTTGCACATTGTAAAGCCACGAGACAATTTTGTAGTTTGTGATATTGTGCTATATACAGTGGGTACGGAAAGTATTCAGACCCCTTTAAATTTTTCACTCTTTGTTTCATTGCAGCCTTTTTCCA
>NC_048419.1:8036617-8056737 GCF_013103735.1 Etheostoma cragini | reverse complement strand
TTTTGGAAAATGGCTGCAATGAAACAAAGAGTGAAAAATTTAAAGGGGTCTGAATACTTTCCGTACCCACTGTAATAAAAAAATCTAATTGATCTGACTTAACTACAGGGGGAGCCTAATGTTGGATGTTTACCAGTAAGAAAAAAACAACAACAACTTTCCTTAGCATTCTGGTCAAGTATAATATCAGCTATCATACGCTACAGTTGACACGTTAGTAGAATTTAGTCTGATTGGACAGCCACGTAAAGTACTGTAGTTTAATAGCATAAAACGTTAACAGATATATACTTAATGTTATGATTCAAAGATTCAACAAAGATGCTTTCAATTCAAATTAACTGACTATACTTCCAATATTTTACATAATGTATGTGAATTAAGTGCTTAGATTTTATGGTCATGGTTTAAAAAAAAGAAAGAAAAACTACAGTTTATATGGTCAAATAAACTCTGGATTGGGGCAAAAAATATTCTATCTATTGAGAATACTCTTAAGCAGCCCAACCCCCCCACTGCTGTGATCAACACCATTAAGTAGTACTCTTCCTGAGTGGCTGTGGAGTCAGTAAAGGTGCAGGTGTTAGGACAAATACTATCCTCACACCAACGCAGCATGGCTGAGGTTACGGGGCAGCGGATAAAGCACAATGTTAAATGTTCTGCTGACAAACCAGTGTATAAGAGCACTCAGCCTTGTCAAATGTCCATATAGTTAGAAAAAAGGCCAAGCACTGCTTTCATCTCCCCCTTTATTAGCATGGATGTGAGCATTGGTTGGATGTGAGAAGGAATTTTATATGGACCTGCACCTATAAAGATGCTGTTTTGGGGCTTTATTTTCATTGAACTGCCTCTTTGTGGAGTTTAAGTCAGTGTCAGTTGCTTACATCATCCATGAAACACAAGAGAGATGAACAGCACACAAGACTAAGGGATATAAGGGGGTGCGGTGGCAAGATGAGTGGTCTCCAATCCTTATCCAATCAGCTTCCAGCAGCTCAATAGACAAGGAAATAATAGCGAAATTGAAAAACAAAACAAAAAAAACAGAGCAAGAAGGAACTTGAACATTTATACACCGTCAATAAATAGTGATTTTTTTTCCCCCCCGGTTCCTGCTGTTATAATTCATCCTGTATGTGGTTTTCAGTTTGGGCCTTCTCCGTTGGTCCTGGAAATGAGGACAGAGAAGGGAAAATGAATACTGGGTGTATGTGGGGTTACATCGGTAAGAGGTGTAAAGATTTGAGAGTTGACTTTAAGCACATCACGTGACTGAAGTGGCCCCTGAGCATGAATGAGCTCTTAGCTGTTCTCATACTGCATTGACTAAGTTTACATGCACATATTCTGGCATAGACAATATTTCGAATAAGCTGTTTCCATGGTTAATGAAAGTGAATATTCCACTAATATTACAAGTTTGTTACTTGTTAGAACGTATGAACACAGCGCCCCTCTTCCATTCCTTCAACCAGCTTCTTAAAAAGGTCTGCTCATATTCAGAAACTTGTTGATATCAAAGTCTTTGATCATGTATATAAGTAGCTGTGCTTCTCCTTCTTATTAGGTCTGCAGCCTGGCAAACTGTTGGCTGGTTGGTTTGTTTGGTTACAGTAACCATAGCAACATACAGAGCTGACCTTAAGCCTGCACTAAAAACCAAGATTGAGGCGCATGCTCTGTATACATGTCCAAAGAAGGCCTGTAGAACCAATTAAAATATCCCATGTCTTAATGGAAAAAAATGCTATATTCGGAAAAAGGACTTATTTGGATTATCCAACCTAAATATGCTGTTTACAAGAGATGTATCAAATTCCCAATATTGTCATATTCAGAATAATAGTGGAATTTGAGTGTGCATGTAAATATAGTCACTGTTACTGGATGAAGTAACAGAATGATTAAAAGCTAATGCAATCCATTACAGTAATATATTGTTCAGTGTGTTGAGAATGTATGTTCAGTTCACTGGGGATTGCCGAGCATGTAGTATAATGTTGTACTGGACCCCAGTGAATGTGTTCCAATTATTTTGTCCACCCCCTAAAGTTCGTCGGCATCAGCAACAGGTTTGGCAGACCGACCTGTATTTATTTCTTCTGTGGGCTGTGATTGGCTGTCTGAGTCTGTGTGTACAGTGCTCTCTTCAGTGGGTGGAACTTCGGCCGGCTGCACAATCTCTGGGCTTTCTGTATTCAAATAAAAACATACACAAAGTTATTTTAAGCCTTATTACAATCCTAATTCTTTTTCATATTCACAAGGGAGCACCAATAGTTCAGCGTTGCTGTTGGACCCACCAGTCTTTGTGTCCGTACTCTCCTCTGTGGGAGGGAGGATCTTCTCCTCGGCCGTGTTGTTGGCCTTGCTGCTTTTATCAGAGCTGGTGCTGTTCTTAGCTTTGGCTTTAGCTTTCGGCTTGGCAAACTTGGCTTTGTTGAGCAAGTAGTTGACCTCTCGATCCAGCAGAGCCAGCTTGGACTCAATGTCTTTGGACAACAGGACGGGCCGCTCCGTTGGAGAGCGTTTTGCCTGCTCTGCTTCCGTCTCGTTCTTCCAAGTCTGGAGCAGACAGAGACAACGTTACAGCTGTTATCTCAGCTTGAAGACAATACATATATAAAAAGGACAGACTACATTATGTTTAAGTTTAAGAGAGATGTGGGCATTTACCAGGCAAGAAGAATCTAAAAAAAAAAGTTCCTACTGAGATGCATTATGGGAAATGGAGGATTTGACCCATACTAGAATCTAAAAAGTCAGGATTTCAAAGCCTATGCTGCTTTCATTTTGACTATTTCTTTGCAAGTCCTCTCAACTTTATTGAAGACTATTCTGGATAACCTAGTTTCCTTAAAACTGTACCAACTTTAGTGTGTTAGCAGTGTGAGGACAGCATGCCAATATGAATACATTTACCACTCACCATTGTCTCATTGATCACTTTTTCTAACATATTCAGCTCAACTTCAGTGAAGATTTGGTCATCCTCTGGAATCAGTTTGGCACTCCTTTGAAAGAAAAGCAAAAATATTTGTCAATACAAAGACGTACTGACCCACCACAGAATCCTCACATCTCCACCTTGCTTTCAACACTCGCCTCAGGAAGAAGCTGGAGGTGTTGAGCATGCTGTCCAGGGTGGCCAGGCGCTCAGGCCACTTGCGTCGCTCCTCCACCCTGAAGAACATGTCCTTGCACAGGCTCCTCAGCTGAGACAGCTTTTCTTTTAGCTGCTTGGTGGTGGCTGCATAGCCATGCTCGTCCATCCACTCCGACGCCTCGCTCAGCTTGGCCGCCATCTGCTCCTTCTCCCCTTCGGAAACCACCAGCTGGTAGTCCTCCTGGTACAGTTTGTCCTAAAAAAAAAAAAGAACCCAGGTTATCTGTTTTTGGAAGGAGGCACAGGTGATCTGGTTCTATAGAATGGTTCTATTACACGCTCTTTTCTGTCTTGCAGCTTACTTTCCTTTAATCATTTTCATTTCATATTTCAATTTTACAAAAATAACCCTGCCCGGTAGTAATAGGGGCCATAATTGACACCTATTTCTTCCCAGAATCAATCACCTCACTGACTAATCACAACACTGCTATTATTTTAAACATTCCCCTTTCAATTTTACATTACAGATTCAAATACACAGAATGAGCAGCATGCATGTTGGGTCTTTTGGTTTTCTTTGACTTTACAACACTTACTAGTAAATTATTTGCCATGTAGAAATTTCACTTCTACCAAAAATATGAATCAAAAGGTTAATAATGTTGGACTTCTATTATTTTTAACACAATTGTAGGTACGTGACAACTTAACTTAGACAATGGCTAACCCTACAAATAAACAAAAGCAAACAAAATGGAGTGACAACACAAATATAAAGCAGCCTACTTTTGGGATTACACACATTTTACCACTACATGAAAGGATTAAACATCTGTGATTATGTTATGTTGGATTGTATTCCCTTTTAAAAATTGCACTAGCCACTCCACTTCTTAAAAACACTAACAGATACAAAGCAAAAGATGAACAAATAAAATATATTAAAAACACTAACAGGTACAAAGCAAAAGATGAAAAAATAAAATATATGAAAAACATAATATATTATAAATAATAAAAGATAAAATGCTATTGTTGCTTACCTGTGTCTCAAAGATAAAAGCCTCCAGGCTGTTAAGTGACTTTTCCCTTTCCTGTTTGGCCAGGTCTCTGTCTGTCAAATCCTGCAACCTGAAGAGATACATAGACTTGTTTTAGCCAATTAAACTGAGAACAGAAAAACAAAAAGAGCTGAAAAGAAGAAAAGAAATTGCAGCTTTACTTCTTCTTAGAAGAAGCAACATCATCTGTAGTGGGGTCAAGGATGTCATTGAGGACGAGTTCCACCGCGATGTCTTCAGTGATCTTGCTCTTTTTCTGAGGTTTTGCATTCTTCTGCTCATCTTTGTCTGCCTCAACATTTCCAGATTTCTCCCCATTATTTTCCTCCTATACCAGCAGAAACACGGTTAGTTTCAATACCAAGTCTGATATTCCAAACAGACTCGTCTTAACAAAGAGTTTCTCAGAGGGATCTTACCTTGGCATCAGTCTTGCTGCCTGCCTCCTCTTTGCTCTCACTATTTTCTTCGCCTGCACTCTTCTCAGCATCATCTTGCTTCTCCTCATCCTTCTGGGCCTCGTCCTTAACACCCTCGTCCTTCTGGGCCGTGTCCTTTACGTCCTCGTCCTTCTGGGACGTGTCCTTTACGTCCTCGTCATTGCTGTTCTTTTCAGACTCTGGAGGCACTTCTTCCTCATCCTGCACACCCAAAATCAGGAAATATTTTTGCCTGCAATCTCAGGCCAGGCATGCCAGAGCATCGTCAATTAATTTTGTTTATCAATTTAAGTGTGAAATCTAATTCATACAGGCCTTACTGTATTTGCTTTATTTATTTATTGTTTCACTGATTGGGACACAATTACAATTACCTGGACAGGTTCAGTTACATTTGGAGCAGGTTCTGACGATCCCCCTCCAAACAAGGTGGAAATTGTGTTACCAAGTTCTGAAAGGGAGCAAATCATTGGCTCAGTTAGTCAGAAATCCCCACCTGTATACCTGTAAGTCCCATCTGTATACCACGCAGACGGGCAAAGAGAATTTCAGAAAAACACCGGTAATAGTGATAAGGTTACAGCTGAGGTTACAGATACGTTTCAAAACCTACTAGTTAATGTTGATTCCTCTTCTTTCTCCTCCACAATGGTTTCAAACACAGACTCCACCTGTGGATGACAATAATTAAATATTAACTTGATTATACAAAATAAAAACTTTTTCATTCTGTGATTGTTCAAGCAATTTCAATAAAACTAGAAAAGTACAGGGAGCAAGTACAGCCTCAGTTGTCTCGCATTGGTAACTATATAAATAAATTAAGGCGACAATAAACGGGATGAGAAGTTCAAACTTTACATTCTGTTGTAACACGGCACAAAAATAACATGTATTGGTTGTAAGTCTGACATAGTCGAAGGTAAACACTAAAATACTCAATCCTAAAAACAAAACAAAAAAAAGGAGCTGCCGGTTAAAGGTTTCAATGTGTGAATGTTCAATAAAAAAGTGCAACTGACCCGATCCAGCAGGAGCACCCCACTGTCATCCATGTTGAAATGGGCTTTGATGCCTTTTGACTCAGCATCTGTGTGCTTCTGGAAGCTGCTGCCTATTCCAGTCAGTTTGACTGTGGTCAGGTTCAGGGAGCCAAACACACTGCAAAACACCACCAACAGGGTGAGATATCCATTCAAAAATTGGGCTTCACAATATATCAATCTTTTATCATTAACGGCCATATTAACTGCGTACTTTCAATTAACACACAACAAACAATCTCTAAGTGTCTTTGTCACATTATAAAGTGCAGTTTTCTACGGATACAACTATCATTCTTTAAGTTCAATTCAATTTGTGCAATAAACAATTGAAAATGATTTTTCAAATCATGAGGGATAGTGATGGTATGGAATCATACATGGGAACCTCTTGAAAAGCAGTCAAAGTCAAGTGCTATGAAACATCACAAACTTTTGTAAACTTTAGTTCCTTCTAGTTGGTCATTAGTTTATTAACAATCCTCCTGGAATGATATTTATTCATTATTAGTTATTTTTTGCCGGAGTGATCCAAATTGTGCGCTTTTCCACAAGCTCCAGGAAGCAAAGAGTGCCAAAGCAGCTAACCAACCTGAGGTCCTCCTGGCTGAGGAAGCTCAGGTCTCCGTAGTTGATATAGAACTCAAAGTCATCGTTGTAGCGGTTGAATGTAATGACCTTGCGCTGGGGGTAGGGTGCCATCCTCTGGAAGAGGATACGTTTGATGTGTTTTGGCGTTTTGAGCCCCTCTTCCTCCGTCTCGCGGGTGAACTCCACCTGATGGAATCACATTACATGTGGTCGGAGTTAACATGGCTTGTATTCTTACATCTAATTTTGAAACTGAATTCATTGCTGAGTGCTGTTATAGGTTAATATTTTTTTTGGGGCGAGAACGCTATAACCGGTAGCCGCAAATCAGGCTGCAAACCTATTGGACAAATGTTAGCGTCCACTCAAAGTTTTTGACGCTGAAAAGCTCAGATTATTATAAGTGTCTGACAACATCATGGAAAGGATCCTTACGAAGACATTGTTAAAGGGTAAGATCCTTTATGTTTAACATGAAACAGCTTAGAAAGCACCATCACCAAACTCCATGTAAATAAACAGTATTTTTAGCATGTATACAGCCAGCATATTCCACATGTAAATTGAGAGTTTATTTCAACCAGACCAGAGCAGTGATTGTTGGAACAGTGGAAAGATAAACCAGGATGGCTTTTATTGGTTTTATTTTGATTTGGTCGACTTTGAATGTGTGTTTTTACGATATTAAAATTACCTTTTTTTGGTGATAGCAATCTTTCTCAGCTTCATGTGAAACAAAAATTATCTTACTTTGTAGGGATCCTTTCCATATTGTTGTCAGACACACTTATAATCTGAACCTGTCAGTGGCCAAAACAGCACTTTTAATAGACAGAAATCAAAAGGTGCACACTTGCCCAATAACGTTATATTAGTAACTTGTTTCGCCGCTGCCAACAACAGCAATCTTGTTTAATACTGGATTGTTATTTCCATCAGTCACAAAATCACAGGAAAACAGGGTCCAGTTTGAAAAAAACAAACAAAAAAACAACAAAGTTACTCTTCCCATCCAAGGTTTAATAATGTTCATTTATCAGCAAAGCATTTCAAAAATTCCACCTGTAACTTTGAAATATTTAAATGCGCCTCCAGCAGCATGAGACGCTGAATGAGCTGCACTGACCTGAATGGGAAAGACAGCTGCGTCACGGACATGGAAAGGTTTCACCTTAAAGGCCTTGCTAAGGGCAGCCGCCTGGTACACGGCGCCCATGGCGGCCGCCTCGTCAGCGTTGATGTTCTTGCCCAGCTCCTCTCTGCATGCAAATAAACACACACACAGTTACAACCAACCAAACCTGCTCAACTTCAACTCTACTACTATTCTATTATTAATTTCTATTAGGTTTGTTTCCGGGTTTTTACATATAGGGAATTAGCCTTGTGTTTTTATTTAAAGATATTTTTTATTTTTGACAGGGCAGTTTAAGATATGAGAGAGAAAGGGGAGAAAAAGATGGAATGACATGCAGCAAAGGTCTGCAGGTCAGAGTCAATCCCACGGCCGCTGTGTCGAAGAGTACACCTCTATATCTGGCCACCCAGCCTTGCTGTTTTGGGTCATAACAATAAATTTAAAAAAAGACAATAAAAGGCAAGTACTGCAAAAGTCAAGAAACAAATATAGAATAGGAAAATTACAATAAGATTATTAAAAAAAAAGTGCAATATATCAGTTTTAAAACTATAGCGCGTAGTTTCCCCATGAGGAATTCTAAGTAATAACACAACTGTCAGCACGTCCATATACGTTCCGTGAGTAAAATGAGGAATGTTGGTGGTTGACACGTACTTCCCCACAGCTTTGAGCAGAACTTCCTGAACCTTGGGGACACGGGTGGAGCCACCGACTAAAATCACCTGCTCAATTTCATCCTGTTGGCACAAATATAAGAACTCAGTTTATCAACAGTAATACAAACATCCATTCACTTATACTCACTGCTCATTGTTAAAAAAAAATATTTTGCCCTACAATAACATTTCATCAATCCACACCTTAAGAATGGCAAACAATGTTTTGCAAAAATTTGTTTTTCTTTTGAGCCCCTTATCACTTTGTCTTCCAATCAGAAATGTATACAGAAGGACAAGTAGGAGAAATATCTATCCCGTACCCAAACTTCTGACAGGCCAAGCGGCCAGGTAGAGTTGAGGCAGGTAGAGCAGGTAACATTAATGGAAAAATGCCATAACACATAGGGTACCAATTCAATACTTTTTAGGCACCAACCAAATTGACTCTAAATTATCTAGTATCGCCACTTTATACCCAATTCCAATACCTAAGGAGTAAATCACATCAGAGTCTATAACAAAACCTATAATCTGTCTGTTATTGGCTGTCTAACGAAAAAAACTCTATACAGAGAGACGACTCACGTAGTAGGAGCTGTAACATAAATAAAAGATTTGTGCTGTAATGTGTAATGTTTTAAATTTATTTTTGTGTTAATAATTAGAATAGAAAAAAAGTATCGTTTAGGAATGGGTTTTATTGGTATTGGACATTTTTTAACAATACCCAGTCCTACTAACAATGCCGATTTATGATATTGCCGGTCCGGTCCCGTGTGCAAACTTGAAGCGGTTTGATTTTATGCAAACAGGTTGAACCGTTATTTGTCATGACAGGTTCCGGGAAATTTAAAAATTGATAGCCTACATCAGCAACCTGTGCAGACGGTGTCAGAGCTCTAAATCCAATTTAGCCTATAGCATTAGAACTAAGCACGGTTGGGCAGCAAGGCGCTGCAGCGGTCTGAAGCATCACTGAATCAAATATTTGTCTGACGAGCTAAACGTTGTTACTGCTGAGTGGCGCCATAGAGAAGGAGATTTTGGATGTAAAGCTGAAAGAAAAAGGCAAGGCAAAGCATAAGGAAAAAAAAGTAATGGGGCTGAGGTGCATTACCGCCACCATGTGTACTGGATAATAATGAGAATTAATGGACAAGGCGAAGCCGTAGACTTCCACGGAATCCAGTGAAATCTCTTAGAAGCACTTTTCCAGCGATTCTTAACGACGTAGTTGTGACGTGAGCAACCTGTCTGACAGTTGTAAGTCTCAATCATTCAATCATTCTTGCAGAGATGGAGATCTCGAGTAGGAGCTGTCAAGGAGCGTGGGAGCAAGACAAACTTTTGTTAAGTATTCTGATTAATTATTTTGTCATTTTGACTGTATGCCTCCACGTCCCCCCAATTGCCTGCAAGATTCTCCTGGCTATACAGTAATTTACAGGGCTATAGAGCGCAGTCAAAATTTGTAAGGGTGCAACTAAAACGTGTCCTAGGTCGAACCGGTGCACCCAACGTCCTTGCATCAGCGGCCTCTCCACAAACGAAGCAATCGTTGTTCATATTGATATGGTTTAATGTTGCGTTACATGACCCATTTCTTCTGTAAGGCTGTGCCTGTGTTTGGATCTTTCCTCTTACTCTCCCCTGCAACATGGAGAGACAGCACCGGTCCACACTGACATATGTCTACAGTTTTAATTGTTATTAACACAGTTGTATATGTTAAGCACGAGGAGAAAACCTGTATTGGTACCAGTATTTCTGCTGGTCATTCTCTGTTACTGGAGAAATTGATGCTAGAGAGTGTGGCAAGCCAGTTTAGCAAAGGCAAAAAAAGGGGAAGAAGGCCAAATTACAGGTTTTGGCCATGTGAGGGGCATGCAACAGCCAGGGGGGGGACCAGCTATAAGACTTTGAGCCATGAAATGTCAGGTCTCAGTTCAGGGAAGCACTTTTAGCACTTTCTATTTAGCTTAAAATGTTTTAGTTTGGCAGCTCAGTGAAGCCCAATCTTTTTTTTTTTTTTATATTTTTTATATAAAGTATAATTGTGCCTCAAATAAAAAGAAGTATTTACCTACCTCTTTCTTGTTTAAAATCATTTACGAGAGACAGATAGATAGATAGATAGATATATGTCAAAGCCTACTTTTACAAGAACGGCTGCTATGGGGCCATAACGTGAGATACAAGATACAGGAGCAATTTATACATTGTTGTGTTTCTTTAGAAATAAACAGCGGACAACTAAGTGTCTTTAAACGCTTTAGATTACGTTATTTGCAGTCAAAGTGACGCCAAAATGAATGGCAGTCAATGGTATGCTAATGGAAGGAGATGGCTTTTTAGCTTAAAAATGGCTATATACATTTGAAGATGCTGATTCCCCCCTTGCATCAGTCTCACTCTGGGAAAGGTGAGACAAGTGCGACACCTAGTGGTAAAAGTCAGTATACTGGTCTTGTCTGGTACACTGCTTTATGTCAAACCGGTTTGAAAAGGTTTACACCGGCAAAAGCTCTGGCTAGTGCGATTGTAAAATCATGAAACTTACAATGTCGTTAGAGTGCACTTTTCAAAAGGACAAAGACATGTGTCTAGCAGTTCTAATAAAAGTCATGACTACCTTCAAAAAATGGTGGGCTGCAGGACATTGTATGTATAGCATATGAATATAGTAGTCTATAGCCCACTGTTTCCTATGCTTATCAAGCTTTTCTGTATCCTGAGTCTCCAGTGCCCTACAGCCGAAAGTCATCAAAGTTAAATCTTATCCTGTCATGTGGGACACTTGATACAACATGTGGAACCAGGTAATGAGAATACTGACCAGCTTCATTTCTGCAGTGGCAAGGGCGTCCTGCACCGGGCCAGGCACTCTTTCAAAGAGATCAGCACACAGCTCTTCAAACTCAATCCTGGTCACCTTTGCTTTAAAGTCAATGTCATCCATCAAACCTTCCACCTGAAGAAAACACATTTTCTTTCACTGCAATGTAACTACATCTGTATCAATGTTCCGATTATTCTTTTAGGAAAAAAACAAAACAAAAAAACAATGAGACATTGCAACATTTCTAAAATTCAAAAACAGCCTTTCATTTTTGTATTCAAGTAATTTTCCAAGTGCTGCATATGGATTACAGCCAGGGTTTTGGATGGACAAAGGGCTGCATGTTCAGGTCCCTGAACTCACCTGTGCCATGAAGTCGGCGTTGGCACTGAGCACGGTCTTGAGCCTCTGAGCCTCTTTGAGGAGCTTGGCCATGGCTCGGTGGTTCTCCCTCACATCTTTCTTACTCTTCTTTTGTTCATTGAATAGTTTGGCCAGGTGGTCCCGAAGTCGCAGGTCCATCTCGAAGCCCCCCAACCCACGGTCAAACCTACAGCCAGAACAAGAGAAGCACACCTTATGAGGGCTAAACGAAACTATTGACATAATAATTTAAGGATTAGGGATTTTGAAGAATCATCTTCAGCGTGGCTCAGCGTCAAAATAATCCAGTCTTTAATCTTTTTGCAAGCAGTACAGTTAGTGTGTAAAACATTTTTTAAGAGTGTGAACATTTTATTTAAAAGATTTATACCTAAAAAAACTAAAAACTCTTTAATAGCAAGGTCTCTTCTATTTAAAGGCTCCCTTTTGAAAGTCTGCGTCCCTGTGCGACAATATTACATCATCGTGTTCTGTTTAACACTTTAATCTTATCTTTAATAATATTACAATCCAAATAATATCCATAGTTGTATTTACTCGTATGGAGCAAAGAGCAAAGATGTGGTGAGCAGGCATAAGGAGAACAGACATGCGAGGCGTCAGAGCCATGGAAAACTGGTTTGCAATCAAGGATTTAAAATGAACTTGTCACTGGTTCTGATTAACGGGGTTCAGGGCGTAGACAGGGTGCTCCACCAGAAACATCTCTAAATACACAGTAGGGAGCAGATTCTAGAGATGTTTATATCATCCAAGTTCTGATAGTGAGTTAGTTAAAATCCAAACGGAAGTGTCGGAGTAAACAATCGTCCATCATCCCTGCACTTGACGATCTGTTCCCCAATCGGACCAGTGTACACTCAAGTATTTATTCATAAACACTGCCTATTCTACTTTATGTCAATTGCTCTTCTTCTTTCTGTTGTTCTTATTGTGTTCTTTATTTTTTTTAAATGTTTCATGTATCCCTGTACGGTGTCCTTGAGTGCAGAGAAAGGGGCCTTTAATTAAAATATATAATTCTACATGAACCTGACAGGGACAAAAGTTTACCCTATAATGCCAAGAAATAAAAAAACATGAGAATCTCTTTTCCTTACAGATTACACATTTTTACACAACACGTTTCCACTCTTGGACTAAAACAGAGCTTCTAACACACCGAGATAGTCACAAACAGGCAAATGGTGATTATAGCTGCACATGATTTTTCTCATGTTTCTACAATCTCATTCCATCACCGCAGCTCGGGAAAACAAAGGACAACTTTGTAAGTATAACATATTTAGACTGACTGAGAAAATTGAAAATAATATGTATATCCGTGATCGTCTTTTACAAAGAAAAATACCCCACATACCCCTAATCATTTCAGGAAATTATATAAATGCACATTTCAAATCAGATAGACCTTATCAGTGGTTAACTTCTTTGAGCCTTTTTCCCCTACAGATTGTCATACGCCATTCTGCTTTGGCAAGAGAAAAAGCTGTGTCTGGCACTACTTGTCTCACATGTAGTTGTGCTATTATATTGTAAACATTTCAGTGGCCTCGCAATGCTATATCATCACAACACTTATGTCACGATATGTTATTGGGAATTTAATACATATTGCAATATTCTGCAATGTATTACCTTTTTTACCCCCAAACTTTGAAATTTGTTCCTAATTTTGAATTATGTCCCAAAAAGGAAACGGTTTTATCTAAAAAGATACATGTCTGTTTGTTCATATCACTTCAATTTAATTGCTGCAAAATGAGATTGTCAAGCAGACAATGACCTGAACACATAATAATCGCTCCAAACTTGGCGTCGGTGTAGCAGTACAGTATTTCCACGGAAAATATTGAGATACTATACCGTATCAATTTTTTTTCCCCCACCCCTACATTTCATTTGAATATCCCGTAGGTATCACCGTTTCATTTCATGAAATATGAACTCCTCCCATGGCTATGATATGTGATTATAATTACCAACTAAGAACCTCTTACCCAATAACATGCTCTGAGCTGGAGATAAAGAGTGCACCGATGTATGTTATGATCACTGATGCTAAGCTCAGTGTAACCTAAAGAGAGTCAGACTAAGTTAAACTTCTCATGGTACAGCCCTCTGGCTAACTGTAGTTTCATCAGAAAACAAATTTATCTTCCTTCCTCTAATTTGTGAAACCACTTCTAGGTTTTCCACGAACACAAAAAAAACTAGCGCATTTATCTTTATATTTGCCTATGCACAAACCACATGTTAACAATGGCTGCGTACAAAATAACTAAACATGGTATTATGCTGAATGAGACTGGTCCACAGTACGCTGACTGGAATGTGGATGTCAAATTTCCAGCTGGGAGGCAGCCCGTCGGCTTCTTCTAATGTCAGCTACCTGCAATGAAGCTGGAGATGGATATCTGCTCATGTGTGTGGTCTGCCTCTTCCTGTGTACTGAGTTTCCAACAGGATGAGGAGAGCCAAGACGGAAATAAAAGAAATCTACCAAAGTCTTGTGACATAGATTAGTCTTCAGAGATTAATATAATGTGTGTGTGTGTGGCTCGGACTAAAATCTTACTTGACTTAATTTAAGAACGACTGCATTCTCACTTGACTTAAAATGCCCCAAAACATGTGAAAAGTGTGTAAATGTCTCCAAAAGCCAGACTGAAACACCCACTTGTTACATTGAAAACTGAGCCTCTGTCTGTATTACAGATGCAGATACAGTACCACCCTGTACTGTGTCGACAATAGGACTCCAACTACACAGACCATTTTTGCAAAAGTCATTTCATGTTTCCAAGTCACGTCAGCCAAGCTAAAGCACGGTCTGAGAATGTGAAATACACTCTTCCTTTGTTTACTAAATTGCATTTTGAAAACTTCACATTTGATATCAATAACAGAAACGTTACCAATTCAATAGTCATGAAATGACGTGAACTGCACAATCAATAAATAGTTAAGTATGAAATTCTATTTATTATATGAATGGAGTTATAATAATTATAAAAAGGTGACTTTATTATAATAACATGTATACTGTAATTCATCTACACTTTTTTTAAGTCTGAAATATAATTTCAAATATAATATTTTGTTATAGGTCTGACAACTTCTGACAAATATTTTTTTCTCTCGTAAAATGCTTTTTTGCTATTGGTGTGATAACTTTTTCATTCAAACATTTTTTTTTCTCTCAGATCATTTATTTTCTGGCATGTGATAAAGAAAGAAATCTAGCTCCATTATCATACCCCCTCAGGTCTCAGCCGATCACATGCCCCTCCTACCTTAAAGACTATTACATTACTTTATTGTGTATTAGTCTATGGATATACAGAAGTAGAAACTATTTTTATTTTAAGATTTGTTTTGGGCATGTCTACAGCTGTCCTATATAAATAAAGGCCTAAAAGGCCTTTATTTATATAGGACAGCTGTAGACATGGTAGTGGAGAAAGAGGGGTGAATGACATGCAGCAAAGGGCCGCAGATTGGAGTTGAACCTGCGGCCGCTGCATCAAGAAGTAAACATCTACACTATATAAGGGTGCGCGCTCTACTAACTGAGCTACATAGGCACCCATCGAAACTATTCATGTTTTATTGCAGCATATGTTATTTAATACTGAACATGTTTGTCCCTGTCTTGAAAAAAGGTTTTAGAAGACAATAATAGTTATTACTATAGTATTAACAGTTAATACCAACGGACAGAAGACATGAAACTGAAATCTTTAATCTGCATCACCATGTTGAGCTTTGTCAGACTGGTTCAAAACATGGCCCGGGCTTTCTGTACCATTAGAATAGGGCTGGGTAATATATCGATATTATATCATCATCAATAAGTGAGGCTCGATATCGTCTTACATTTTGGAAATCGTACAATGGCATAAGTGGAGTCCTTTCCTGGTTTTAAAGAATGTGTTACAGAAAAGTGATGTAATTTTCTGAACTCAGACTGTTTTAGCTGTTCTGTTATTCACCTTTCCCATCTTAGTCATTATATCCACATTATTATTGATTATTTATCACAAATGTCACTGTTAAGATATTTTGTGAAAGCACCAACAGTCAACCAGACACTATCAATGCAATATAAATAAAGCGATACATCAAATGGTATTGTAATATCAGTTTTTTTCTGTATTGCCCGGACCCACATTAGACACAGTAACCACTGTGCTGGGCGGAACATTCTCAGTCCACTCACCCGACGCCTCGGATCTGTAGCTGGGGCTGGGTGCCGGACTCCTTGGTTTTGACCGTCTGATAGGTGACGATGGTGGCAGTTGTGCTGCCCGAGCCCATGTCATAAAACATCACGTTCTGAAAAAGGAACAAGATCGGACTTTCAGCAAACTGTATTCTCTTATCAGTTAAGTTTGTTATCCTACACAGTAACAGATCGTAGGATATATTTTAGGATAAAGCTGTCAGTCTTTAATTATGTATATATTTTTTTCAAACAAATCTCTTTATGAGGAGCAAAACCAACAATGTGATCCTCTGTCTCTTAATACGTTCTCACGTCCTTACTCTGTCTGTAGCATTCCACTCCAAGCTCAAGATGAAGATGTAAATCTTGACAAATGACTCACAAATATAGTTTCTAAAAAGTTGTTTTATTAAAGCTCAGTCATTTCCTAAAACAGCATGTCAGTTTTTAATAGCTGGGTCAACAATTCAGAAAATGTCACAATTTGATTCTGAGTTTTAGGCTCAAAATTTGATAATGATTTTCAATTTAAAAAAAAAAAATACTATTCACAGTATGTAAATGTAGTTACTTTTCCCATCTATGTATGTATGTATGTATGTATGTATATATTCATATTATTTTGACATCCCGTTATGATGTATGTGATGTCTATAAGCTACCGGGAACTTGAATTTCCCCTTGGGGATCAATAACGTATCCATCTATCTATCTAACGCAGTAGACATACAATACAAAAAAGTTTAATCTTTTTTATAAATATGAATTGATTTTTGGAATTCTATGAACTGATTTTGAATTGGTAGAGCTTGAATCAAATCCAAACTGATTCTTTTGCACAACCCTAGTTATTTTTCATTAGTAAAACAGGTGAATATTTATGGCAGCAGGACTGGGGTGTGTGTGGGGGGGTTTGTGCGTGTATCTGTGTCTCAAAATAAACTCCAGTGTTTGTGTTCATGATAACTATGGAACATATCAGCCAGTGCAACAGTGTGGCTCACTGATGTGTTTTTACAGTTTTACGACACCTATGAAGCTCAAAGGCACAGAAGAAGAAGATATGTCAGACTCTGCGATATTGGTTAGTAGATACATTCACAGCTGGTTTGATGTTTTCAAGGGATTAGTTGGCAATGAGAAAACTATAGATTATCACCGGAGGCATTCTTGAAGTGTGTTTGGGAGTAAATATGAATATGCACCTTAGCTGTGTTGTCGATATCTTTCCTCCTGAAGACGCCATAGTTCA
Organism: Etheostoma cragini; assembly: GCF_013103735.1. Taxonomy (NCBI): domain Eukaryota; kingdom Metazoa; phylum Chordata; class Actinopteri; order Perciformes; family Percidae; genus Etheostoma; species Etheostoma cragini. Next base: position 8,039,984 of record NC_048419.1, on the reverse strand, counting down.
GGGCCACGGCGGTGTTGTCGTTGATGAGTTGAAGGACCTTTAGACCGGCCATCTGTGCAGCCTGCAGGACTGCCCTGCGCTCTGCCTGGTTGAAAAAGGCTGGAACTGTGATAACTGCATCTTTTATTGGTTGCTCTGTGAGAGATTAGGACAAGGAAGAAAAAATGATGCACATTAGGGCCGCACAATATGAAGAAAATATGCGATAAAGTTGTTGAATATTGCACTAATACCTGCAGTAAATAAATCAATAATAAAGTGTAGTCTGTTCTGCATTTCTGCTGCTGTCTGTATTCTGCTTTAATATAACAAACTGCTGGTTGAATTTAAAACAAATTCATCATTCATCACTTTTTTTGAACAAATTGAACAATGTATTAAACATAAAAAGGCACCACTACCAAAGAATTCCTAGTAATATTTTCTTACAACTAACACGAAAAAACTGAGTCTTTCGCGATGTGTTGCAGCTTCTAGCGATGTGTTTATTGCGCCGGTTGATATCGCCATGACAATAGATACGTAAAGACTATCTTATGCAGCCCTACTTCATATTTAAAACATGTCACAAAGATGCATTTTCTTACACAATGAAACTGACCTGCAAAGTCTTGAGCCAGCACACGAGAATAGTTGAGCACCATGCCGAGGAGCTCCTCCGGCGTGTACTGCATCTCTCTGCCACAAACAAAAAGCAGGAATCCAGATCAGATGCCCCATTCTAAACAAGTGTTATGTCTCTTTTTATCCTCTATTGAAAATGTTTTTGCAGGTGGTAATTTGGCATTGATGTTCCCATGATAACCGCTTATAGTACCCCTAACGCAGCCAACACATGACAGGCAGCAAAGCCACTTTGCACCAGGCGTTCCATTGCTTTCCTATGAGGAGGGCGGTGCCGCCAAACTATGCTCTGCACTACCCCTGGCATCACGCACCACTCGGATTTGCTGCACTTAAATTTTTCAATTTTTACCTAGTTGCCACTGACTTTTCGAAAGCGCAACCAATGAGATAAGAGCATGTCGTTACCTAGCTACGGGAAATAGCCTTCTTGCCACCTTTGATGACAAATACCTGAGCTGCACTCTGCGCCCTATCTAGCGGTGCACAAAGAGCAAATCGCTTATCATGTGTGTATTAGGGATAGCTACAGGAGCTCATTGTCCCATTATTAGAAAAGATATACATGTAGAGACTAAATGATACACAGACCGCCCTTATGATTTGGGAGTAGGACTGGGCATTCCAATAAGAAACCGTTTGAAAGATTTTGATGGAATTGTTTCGAACTCTGGGTTCAGAAGCCGATCCTCGGTTCCAAATTAACACGCTCAAGTTTTGGTTTCCGAAACTGACGTTTACTTGCAGGAGCTTGTTGTGTGGCAGCCATGAAGCAAAGTAAAGTCTGGCTTAATTTTACGCTGAAAAAGCCCGTCAAACTGTAAATCACGATTGAATCAAAATAATTTTCCTTGTATCTGTGAAATAAGCACGTGACCCGTTTCAACTCCACCCCTCAAAGAATTGGTGAGAACTGCAATCAAAAAAAAGAATTGGAATCAGAATTGTTTAAATCAAAACTATTTGTATTCAGACCAATACGGTAACAGATGAATGATTTCATATAGCACGTATCATATGGCGAGAAACAGAGTAAATCAAGCATGGAGGGGGGTTAAAGAGACTCACTCTGAGTTTTTAAAGTACACTGTGCCTCTCACTGGGTCCTCCAGCAGCTGATGCTCAGGGAAACGTTTCTTGTACAGCTCCACCTGGAGGTTATCATGCTTTTTGCCCAGGAGGCTTTGGAGGTGTCTGTAAACTGTTTTGGGGTTCTTCACAGACTGAAATGTATACACATTGTAACGATTATTGGCACACAAGGAAATTATCAAAATAATTTTCAGGTAACTTGAAATTTGTGAATATTGCATTGACAGTGCAAACATTTATCACTACACTAGGCTGATATTCTATCAAACTCCATTAGGCACATTGGAGGAGTCATACCCATCCTAGTGCATTGTCTCCCAAAAGTCTTTCATTTTCCTTGAGACATACAGCCGTGGGTGTTTTCCTCCTCGACTCCCTGAAGAAAACAGTAGTGTTCAACGTTGAAGTGTCATTTTATGCTGTATTCATTTCACTTGCTTTTGTACTTTGCTTGTCCGTTAGTTGAGCATGACACTTAAGGGAATAGAAAACTTGGCGTGGCCATGCCAGGTGTGTACACCCACTATTCCACGACCGTGACAAAAACTCACTTGTTGAGAACAATCTCCATCGGCACACCAGGCTTCACTATCGCTGTTTTCATCCACTCACTGCCCAGGTCAACGGACATGACAGCTACAGTCACTGCAAACACAGACAGGTGTTACATAAAAAGCGTTTCTGCAGGTTTCACCAAGTCATATTTAAGACCTTTTTTAAGACCATAATTAATCAAATTTAAGTCCTACTGTATATAACAAAAACAAAGCCAGAGTCCGGAAACATTGTCTGAAACAATTCCCCAATTTCATTATTGGCATTATAGGACTGGTGTCTAGATCGGCTGCAATTTAAGTTGCATGTTGGTCTCATTTGTAGTTGTAATACTTTGAATTATATTTGGACTAGCAACAGAAAGAACTACAACACCATAGAATAAAAAAACAATAACATTCTATTTCTCTGTGTCCAAAACATATTTCTCCCTTGGGGAGACTAATAAAGATACTTTGACTTTGGAAAAAACATGTCTGTGTATGTGGATGGATCATATTACCTGTGCGAGAAGGTAACATTGCCAGAACAAGGCAGAAAGAAATAGCAAGCACCAGCGTCCTCCCCCCCATTATGAGCTGTAAAGAGAAAACAATAATATATAATTCAACAGAGAGGACTGCCGAGGTGCTTAACCGTCCTAACTTTGTCCATATTTTCCATGTGCGGTAAAACCTCTCAACTTTGAACGTCATCACATCAACACAGAACTCCTGTAGACATGCTTTTAGTCCGGTGTTGTTGCCGGTCCATTCCATTCCTTATGTGGGAGCAGGTGCAACACACTGAGAACCAAGAACTTGAAAAGCCAAACCTGGTCTTTTTGCCGATTGCACAGGGCTTTTCCACTAGTAGAAAGCAAGATAGTTACATCATACTCTGTCTTTTTGATAACTGTCCAATCACTACTTATGTTTCCTCATGGTCCACTACCTGACCACTGCCAAGTAGTGCCAGGGCCTTTGTCCAAGGATATGCAAAGCAGATAATGCACCTGATCTCACACACACACACACATATATATACATATATACATACATATATATACATATATACATACATATATATACACATATATACATACATATATATACAT
>NC_048419.1:7976904-8036517 GCF_013103735.1 Etheostoma cragini | reverse complement strand
ATATATATATATATGTGTTGGCACTTCCAAACACGTGGCATTACAATCATTGTCAAGCTTTGATGTCAGTTAAAAGTTCAATATCTACAGAAAACCACTCTAAACTCAAGTGGAAATACGAGATTAATAGAAATGTGGGAGTATAAGGGTTTTTCAATTATGCAAATGCATACTGTAGTGAGAGTTTAGCATTCAGATTAACTAAGGTTAACTTTATATTGTTAAAAGAAGAGAAAATCAGGCAATTTGCATAGTAATACCTCTAAATGTTAGGCAGTGACGCATGAATGCAAAATGGATGAACAACTTAAACCCACATTATTTGAAGAAAAAGAAAAGAAAAAACAAAGTCTAGTCTTTTGGCATTTGTAGATTACGTTAGACAACGTCTAACGTCAGCTGCAGTGTAAGTGGCTGATGTGTCTTAGCTAACGTTATACAGCCAAGTTAGATACAACCATTTTTGTTTAGAATTACATAATTAACGTTAACAATTAACCGTTCAATTCAAACGCAACTGGACAACGTGGACCATCTTTGCACCCTTCCAATTAAAAAGGCATCACTATTAAACTGGACAAAATAGCCCTAACATAAGTTGACAGCTAACGTTTCTGTTAGCTAGCTCACTGTCAGACAACCGTCAGTATAAAAGCATGATTGACACACTGTGCTGATAGCATGAACTTACCTTTCCTCAGCCGGCACAAATGCTTGTGTAGGTTAGGCTTGTCTGGCCGGGTTCTGAGATTAGTTTTACTAGTCCTGCTTGATTCAGAGCCTCTTCGTTGACACGCTTGGTCGTTTTTAGTTCCCCTTATCACCGGCGGCTCGCTCTCCGCTGTTGGGCCCGGAACGCGGCGTCACCTCATTGGATCCACCGAAGCCGCTGCGTGGAGAAAAACGGATGTGAAGCTAACAAGAACCACACATACTGTTTCCGGTTGGCATTTAAGTGCAAAACACATAGCGGACTAACAGACAGGTAAAGTAACCGACTCAAATAGTTATTTTTGATTGGATACCAAATTGAAAATGAATAATCTTGTTAATAACGCATTTAAATAGACATCTAGGTAACTAATGCTGGAGCTGCTGCCCCCGCCGACCCAACCCAGATAAGTGTTTAAACTGAGTGAGTGAAGTAACTACTTAAGGCATTATGTAATGAATTTAAAAAGCATACATTGCTGTTAATGTCATTATCAAAGTAAAGTTTTATTGAATCGGCCTAACTAATAGCATTAGCTGGTTAAACAAACTCAGAGAAACGTGTCATGTGCGTTAATTGGGCTAAGCTAGTGTTCGCTAATAGGAATAGCGGACACAATTTATGAGCTCTTGTTTTGAAAGGAAGACATCTTTGGCTCTGGTAATCCACGCCGCCTATTTGGCGCCCGGTGAAACATCCGACAATGCTCCTGTACCCGCCCACCTCACTCCACGCACTGTCCTGTGATTGGTCCACGTGAGGTGAGTGACGTCGGAATACTTCTAGCTACAGTCAATTGGTCCACGTCCAGACAGTGGGCGTAAACCGACTGATGACACTTCAGGTAAAGTCTGAGCAAACCACATGGCTCCCTAAAATTATTTGATTTAGTTAATTTTACATTTACTCACTTTCATTTATATTTTAACTGAAGATCATTTTAATAAATCAAAGTGATGGATGACAAATGTTTTAAAGCTGTATGTAAATATAAAATTAGTGTTGTAAATAATCCACTTTACAAACAGCAAAACCCATAAAGCCCAGAGACAATGCTACGTTGACAAAGTGCACTTAATAAGGACTTTATTCACAATTTTAATCCTCAAGTTAGAGTGAAAGACTTCGAATAATTCTATTAATAACAGACATTTTAACTTTTTATGTGTTTTAGTTTTATGTGCAAGATTACTAGTACAAGCAACCACATCGAAGCAAAATTCGCCAAGGTGTAATTCAGCAAGGTTTGAAGACACAGTGTACATGTTTTTAACTAAAGTACATTTATACAGTCCCCAGTGAAACAAGACTAGGAACAACAATTATGCAAATAGGTCCATCACAGGAAATAAAAGCAGGCGGCTGCTAAATAAAGAGACATCCCGAGTAGCAAAGCGTGTGGTGGAGAGCCTGTGCTGAAGTGAAGCTGGACACAAAGTGCCTGCTAAGGTAGGATTCAGACCATAATCACAAGCTGAGGTTTTTAACAGTTTCTCTTGGTGTGGATGAGAAGGTCTCTCTGTAGGTTGACTTCCAGATTCCCAATGGTTTTGCTGCCAGGTGGGTCGGTGACCAGAGTCAGTTTGTTAAAAACTCCTCGACCAAAATAGTCAGCCACGACAGAGAAACCATCATTAGAGCTGCGTAACTGAAAACCAGGGAACAGACACAAGAACTTGCATTAACTCAAACGTTCCTGGGGTTTTCAGGAAAGTGCCCTGCTCTGCAGTTAACTGTTACAATTACACCAAAGTCTAACGTAATGAGTAAAGCAGGTTATTAGATTAGATCAATGATAGGAAGTCCAAAAGACGAACAAACACAGAACTTCTAATGTTTTTGGTTAACATCCTTCTAGTCAAAGCTCAGATATCGTTACCTGTCTGTTGAAGTGGTCATGCAGGTCACGTTTCTGGTCCTGGGCACGCAGCATGTCCATAACCTTACGGTTCTCGGGAGTGCAGGTTGGGCACTCCGCCTCACTCTCAGCGTAGCTTTCGAAGCAGTGTTGGTGGAAGGAGTGGCTGCACAGGAAATGAACAGACGGCAGCTCCAGGGGGCTGTTGCACATGTTACACTTGGTCTTCTGGAATATCTTAGCACTGGGTAGAAAAAGAAGGGTTACAATTTACAGCCATATAGGAAACTCTCTACCCCCCCCTCCCCCCCAACAACAATGTAATTCACAAAAATTAGATGACAGAATTCCACTAAGGAACTTGTGTTTATCAATGAAAAACAAGACTGGTGAATGACATATGTATCCTGACTGTCCAAAATGCCATCCTTCATGCAACCCACCTTGTTTTGAGTTCCTGGATCTCAGAGCGAAGGTGAGCCGTTTCTTCCCGATACTGGCGGATTTTGCGTTCGTCGTCCTCTATCTGCTGGCTCTCCCTCTGCAACTTATTGATGAGGTAGTCCTTGATGACGGAGAGGGTGGCTGTCGAGTTGTGTGCCAGTGTTTGCACCACTACGGCAGCATATAAAAAACACAAATTGAATACAGTGCTTCTTTTTCAAACAACATTCTACTAGAGATACAGACACAAGCAATACACGCAATATTAAAACGTGACAATATTCCTCATTGAGGTGAAAAGTATTCCTGCAATATTAGAACACAAGTGCAGAGCTGCAGCAAGCATGACAGAGTCTGGCTTTGACCTCACAACTAGCATAGAAGATCCCCCGCCTGTTCTCCAAAGTTGAATTTTGCAGTGCGGCAGAGGAGATGCAGTTAGAAAAAAAGCTGCCTGTAAATCCCAGCGTTAGAAGCTCCTGGAAGTATGGTGGCGGGTACAGAAACAGAAAACCTAGTTAGGTACTTCCCTTTGGAACCGATAATCGGATTCTAAACCAAATCTTCTGAACAATTTTAGTAAAAAAAAAAAACAATGCTGCAATGAATTGAATGCAGAGGAGAAAAGAGCATATGTTGCCACAAAAGCACCTGTTGAGTGTTTGGTGGTTATTTATTTGTGCATAAGAATGTGATCTCTGTAAAATAATTGATTTTTTTTACTGCAGGAGACATAGTTAGTGGCCAAGGGCTATAAAACCTGGACATATGTCTAAAAAAGAGCATGACCATATCTTAAGTTGAGTAGTGGATCATGTTTCATTATTGATAGAGTAGTGCTTTGATTATGGTTTGCACTTTAAAAAAAAGTCATACAAACCCCAGAATCCCAGAAAAATACCTGAGCTTTTCAGCATGCAGGTATGAAGTAAAATGTCCACTAGCTCACCAAGTAATGGAGGCATCAGGTTGTTTTGGTCAATGTGATGTAGGACCTCACTGATGTAGGTCTTGCAGTCCTCTTCTTTTCTGGCAAAGTATCCCAACGCCTGCTCCCAAAGACAACCCTCCTGATCCCCAAAGCGCTTGCAGGCCTCTACCACTTTTCCATACTCCTCATTTTGCATGTGGTAGTGCATAATCTGTTGGTACCTGCACACAGATCATGTCCAATTTACCTATAGTCCTGACATGGACACACACGCACGATCTGCTTCATACATATTCAGATGGTGTTCTGTCACTCTCACTTACAGTTTGCCCTTCTCATAAAGGTAGAGGACGCCTTCTTTGAAGTTGTGCATCTGGCAGAGGACCAGGGCCTTATCAAACACAGTGTTGTCGCTCCTCAACAGTGACACAGCTTCCCCCTGCAGGACCTTTTTTCTCTGCCAAACATATGCATTAGAAAAAAAATATTATTACTGCGTTAAGCAAAATTTCTGCAAAGCCTTCTAAGGGTGATTTTAACACCTATAGTTCGGTAGACTCGGTGCTATTCGAGCGTGAAGTTAAAAAGTGAATGGTAGGAGACAGGAGAGGAAGTTCTGGCTGTCTGGGAGATGTCATCCAAATCCTCGGTAATACAATGTGGTTACCTGAACCATAAGGTGTTTATCTGCATAACAATATCTAAAAGAAAACCGATCGCAGTGTGTCAATTCTGCAATGTAACGCTAAATGGGGAAAAACGCTATCTAAGAACAGTCCGTTTACATTTAACAGACACAGCTGTGGCCTCCAAACATTTTTTTCTGCACTTAGTAAGCAGGCATAAAGAAAGGTAGGCTAAGTGTTAAGTGATGCTACCAAAGCTAGCTTGCTTACGTTATCAATCTGCCACTGTGCCAAAACTCTTCAGAAAGTCTTCAGCTTCACCCCTCACCCAAAGGGATATAGAGAATATTAGCTATACACGTTAGCTTGTTGTGAATCTACTGTATGCTTCAGAGATGTAGTTTCAGCTGTTTGGTCTTGACTGGCTCAACCCCTCAAAGTCTTGGTCTTGGCTTGGTCTCAATACAATTTTATCTTGTTAATGACTCAGTCTTGGATTAGGTGGTCTTGACTACAACACAGGTTACACGGTTGAAACAGTCGCTTATCTATTGGACAGAATCTCAGAAACTCGCCGACACTTCCCGCTCTCAAAAATAATGGAGCAACACCAAATTTATAATGTATTGGGTTTTCTGGTTCTGCTTTATTGTTTCTAATATTTTAGAGAGGTACGACGAACAGTATGAGAAGATGGTAGACAGCGAGGCAAGGGGAGAGATGATGATGTATTGTCACACAGACAACCAGTAATGGTTGGTCATAATAGGTTATGGATTTGAATGTTAAATCATAAATCAACCATAAATATCCAATGAAACACTCCAGGGTTAAAACAGAACAGATTGCTCAGGTGTGAAAGCACCCTTTATATCTGGAATAACAAAACACAGCAATCTCTACGTGCAGCAAACTGTATTATAAATGTATAATACAGGATTAACAGCTAGTTTGTGTGTTTTGGACTGACCGCAGGGTCCTGTTCGTGTGCCCAGTCTTGTAGCCGGAGCTCCAGCAGTGTGTCGTACACGCCCTGGGGAGAACGGGGGTCCACCTTGATCATGTGCTCCAGGAAGGCTTTCAGCTCGCGGGGGTTGTTGGCAAAAATTGGGATGAATTCCTCGGAGTTGGCCTTATACCAAAACAAAGATGCACAGTCATTTATAAGAACATTTCTGACATTATAGTACTCTGAACATTTTCAGACCACAGGGATAATACAACATCACATGAAAATGAAAGGAGTTAGACTTAAACAGAAAATAAAACAAAGGCAGACTGACCTTGTTGACCAGACCGCTGCCCAGGCTGTCTTTCTCAGCTGTGTCTCCACTGGGTTGGTAGTTGGTGCATAAACCCTTCAGGAGCAGCGTGGTACCTTCAGGTACATGGTGCATCAGCGTTTTTCCGTAACGCTTCATGTTGCTCTCAGCTTGTTCGAAAGGCAGACGTCCAATGTAACGCAGCCCTTCCTGATAGTTCTGGGTTTTGGAAGGGAAACATAGTAAAGCCACAGAACATGTAACATTGCTGGTTTTAAATATGTACCGGGAAGCACAAAGCCATGTTTCTATCCAAAATTTTAAATAATTTTAAATAATGTCAAATAAAAAAATAAATACAGTGCATTATCCAATTATAAAAGCTGGAGGGAAGCAACAAAATTAGACAAAACTGTAATTAGATATCACTGAAAAGGTTTTTCTACTTTTGTAGATGAAGAGTGAAATGCAACAAATAGGCAATGTAAACGGGTTTGTCAAATAAATGATGTAGCAAATATTGCATGAAGAATCAGCTGTTCGGTGCGATTATATTGCTAACCCTAACCATTGATATCATATTAATAGGGTTATAATAATATAAATAAAAATATACTAGGTTTAAACATGCTGAATGTAACCAGGACTGTCTTTAAATTATCTGCAGAATAACTTTCTGTGAGCTGTCAAATGCACTGATGCACGTGTAGGGGAGACTCCTGTGACCTGTTGTCGTATGAGCTGAACAAAAGAACAGAAGAAGGCAGAAACAGCAAAGCTCTTTTATTCCATCTTTGGACCATTGTGCTCAGACGCTCGGGAAGAGTACATAGAGCCAGGAGCGCAGCTTTAGGGAATTTAATCGTCATATTAACCAGTCATCGTCATGGTCCCTAAAGTCTCTTTCTCTCCTGATTTTTCCATACTAATACTGTGTTTGACCCCCTTTCGCCTTCAGAACTGCCTTAATTCTATGTGGCACTGATTCAACAAGGTGCTGAAAGCCTTCTTTAGAAAGGTTGGCCCATATTGATAGGATAGCATCTTGCAGTTGATGGAGATTTGTGGGATGCACATCCAGGGCACAAAGCTCCCGTTCCATCACATCCCAAAGATGCTCTATTGGGTTGAGATCTGGTGACTATGGGGGCCATTTTAGTACAGTGAACTTATTGTCATGTTCAAGAAACCAATTTGAAATGATTCAAGCTTCGTGACATTGTGGCATTTTCCTGCTGGAAGTAGCCATCAGAGGATGGGTACATGGTGGCCATAAAGGGATGGACATGGTCAGAAACAATGCTCAGGTAGGCCGTGGCATTTAAACCACGCCCAGTTGGCAATAAGGGGCCTAAACTCTGCCAAGAAAACATCCCCCACACTATTTCGCCACCGCCACCAGCCTGTACAGTGATAACAAGGCATGATGGATCCATGTTCTCATTCTGTTTACGCCAAATTCTGACTCTACCATCTGAATGTCTCAACAGAAATCGAGACTCTTCAGACCAGGCAACATTTTTCCAGTCTTCAACTGTCCAATTTTGGTGAGCTCTTGCAAATTGTATCCTCTTTTTCCTATTTGTAGTGGAGATGAGTGGTACCCGGTGGGGTCTTCTGCTGTTGTAGCCAATCCGCCTCAAGGTTGTGGATGTTGTGGCCTCACAATTTGCTGAATACCTCGGTTGTAACAAGTGGTTATTTCAGTCAAAGTTGCTCTTCTGTCAGCTTGAATCAGTTGGCCCATTCTCCTCTGACCTCTAGCATCAACAAGGCATTTTTGCCCACAGGACTGCCGCATACTGGATGTTTTTTCCCTTTTCACACCATTCTTTGTAAACCCTATAAATGGTTGTGCGTGAAATCCCAGTAACTGAGCAGATTGTGAAATACTCAAACCAGCCCGTCTGGCACCAACAACCATGCCACGCTAAAAATTTCTTAAATCACCTTTCTTTCCCATTCTGACATTCATTTTGGAGTTCAGGAGATTGTCTTGACCAGGACCACACCCCTAAATGCATTGAAGCAACTGCCATGTGATTGGTTGATTAGATAAATTGCATTAATGAGAAATTGAACAGGTTTTCCTAATAATCCTTTAGGTAAGTGTATTGTTCAGTTCACCACCTCAACATGTGCAACGCCAATTCCCATTGGCCCACATTTATGCAACGTGAATACGACCTAATCCAAGTTTAGGACAGGCGTACGCCGATTCTTACGCAAGGCAAGCCATTTTTCAATTTGAACGTGAGTGTAGGCCACAAGAAACTCTGCACAACATTGTGCAGGAACATAGGGTGCCATGGATGTAGTGACAGAGTCAGATGACCTGATGCCCTGAGAGCAGTGTCCAGCACAGACCCAACTGGGGGATATACCAAGGAGACAGGATATCATTCCTCGCTTTAAAAAAACGGTATATTGTTATGTGTGGCAATGATATTCAATACAGGAAACATGAAAATGCACAACATTTTTATTCTTCAGGTTTTCGTTTGTCTTTTAAAGTGTTGTTAATGGCCACAAGTGAACGATTTCTTTTTGCTATTGGCGGACATATTTTGGCTTGTTTTCCAGCCCCTTTGCTGTCAAGAGGCCGGGTCGGGGTGGTGGTCCAGTCTAATACCTTGCGGTGGCCTGGCTCTGCACGTGTAAAATAAAAAAACACTGCATAAACTCTGCTACTGTGTGTTTATTTATATTATATAGGTACATTTACATGAAGGCCTAAGTGATTGCAATAATAGGCTGTATATTATTATTAGGACTATAGCATACATATGTCAAGGATGTATAAATTAAATAAACTGAGTCGGATTCAACATTGTGGACAGCATCAGTTAATTCTTTCCATTCCGCATTCTTCCTACATCCTAATAACAGTTTTTAGACTGTCATATTGGACATACGGTAGGGAAAATTAAACGGAGATGTCAGGATTTCCATCTCTCTAGGAGCACATTCTGCGGTCCTCACGCAGAAATCCAACCATTTGCATGGTAAGTGGCGTATGCACATTTTCAACCCTGTTTTGTGCGTATGCCACGCTTCTAAATGAAACCCCTGATGAATAGAAGCAGCACCTTTTTTCACTAAGTTTTTAAAACAGATTGATAGACGTTTACAACAAAAGACTTGACACATTATGATGTTTGTGTGTTCAGATTTGAGTGAAACTCAAGTGGTGTGACATTTGTGGAAAATTGTTACCGGAGAAAAAAAAATTATATTTCAGCACAAATTTTGGCTTGCATTGTATGTCTACATGCATATTTTTTTACCTTGAGGTCTTCCAGCTGGATCTTCAGGTACCATTCATGGTGCATGTGTTTCTCAGCCAAGAAAACAGCGTGGCTATGGTAGGCGGCCTGCCGAAGGACCTTGATGGCGATCTCAACATCAAAGTGGACCTCACTTTCACTGCTCTGTTGAAACACAGGAGGAGGACCATGCTGTTATATATATGTGTTGTACCGTTACTGAAGCCCAGCTGTTCTAATGGAAACCACTTATCTCATCGTCAAGAAGCTGTTTTACTGTACAAGTTCCTTCACCTTGTTTATTTTATTTTTTTATCTGTATTTATCAGAAAAAAACTCCACCAGCACCTGGCACATGCACAGACAGAGCGGGGAGGGGGCTTGAACAGCTGCCATTCGCCCTCCCAGAGAAAAAGTGGTCTTTGAATGTGTTGATGTGTTTTGTTGCGCACAGCCTGCCCTGCCGAATAGATATATTGATTGGATCAAAATATCAGGTTGGGAGTTGGTGCTCCTCCTTGGTGGGAACCGAGCATTTTCTTTAGTGAAGACTGCACGTATACTTAGTTGCACACATATGCAAGCATAGACATTCGACAGACACTCAGTGTAATGAGTTACTATGAACAAGCCATTATTTCAGTAATTTTGGAGGCAAGGGATGAAGGAATCTTAACTAAAAATATTCAGGCCTATCTTAAATCAAAATAAACCAGTGTCCAATAGCCCTGCACCTTAACTATGGCTTATGCGTTGCTTTTTAGAATTGTGACGAACATTATCGCAGGTGCTTTGCCTTCTGTGATATCATTATGAGATCACTGTCTCCTCTCCCCCTCGCTTACAGACAGACTAGACTCCAGGATTCTTCCTACTGCAAAGCGGCTCTTAGCTTCACTCCATCTGTGGTGGTTTAGTTAACACCACAATAACATTTGTGTAGGCAGTAAGCCAAACAATTGTGACATTTATGCGTGTTCAACCATCCAATGAAGAGCCCTTTACAGCTCCTTCCCTAATTTTGTCTCATCCAGAGAGGACCAAAGAGGTTCTGTGTCTGTCAGATGGTCTGAAGGGCAAACTACCATATCAGCAGAGCATTAACGTAATGCACAGCAGACTGTCGGCCACGTGGAATTGTTCTTGAAATACTGTGACTTTATTTTTATTAAATGACAATTTTATTTATATGAGGGAGTTTAAATGTGCAGAAAGAGTGCGCTTGGACAGCTCAGTTGGTAGAGCAGTTGCCCATAGATAGAGGTTTATTCCTTGACACAGCTACTCCAATCCAGCTACTCTACGGTAGAGGCACAGCTGGAGGATGATAGGGGGATGTTGTCAATTTCCCTGGTGGAAGTTGCTGAGGGAGTTAAACAACTCCACAGTGGCAAAGCCCCAGGGATTGATCACATCCATCCAGAAATGCTGAAAGCTCTGGGTGTATAGGGCCTGTGACCTTCAGCACACACTGGATCGGTTTGCGGCCGAGTGTGAAGCGGCTGGGATGAGAATCAGCACCTCTCAATCTGAGGCCATGGTTCTCAGCAGGAAACCGATGGAGTGCCTTCTTCAGGTAGGTAATGAGTCCATACACCCAAGTGAAGGATTTTAAATACTTTTGGGTCTTGTTTGCGAGTGAAGGGACAATGTAGTGGGAGATTGGTCAAAGAAGCGGCGCAGCGGGTGCGGTATTACATTCAATTTATTGCACCGTTGTTATGAAAAGAGAGCTGAGCCAGAAGGCAAAGCTCTCGATCTAGTGATCAGTTTTTGTTCCTACCCTCACCTATGGTCATGAAGGCTAGGTCACAACCGAAAGAACAAGATCCGAGGACAAGCGGCCGAAATGGGTTTCCTCAGGAGGGTGACTAGCGTCTCCCTTAGAGATAGGGTGAGAAGCCCAGTCATCCCTGAGGAGCTCGGAGTAGAGACGCTGCTCCTTTGATTCGAAGGAAGCCAGTTGAGGTGGTCCAGGCATCTGGTAAGGATGCCTCCTTTGGGTTGTCTGCTGGAGCTGCTGCCCCCGCGACCCGATACCGGATAAGCGGACAAAGATAGATGGATGGAATTGTTAACTGGCGCCTGAATGTTTTCCTTTTTTTTTTTTTTATAATAAATAATGACATTTCAATCCTAAATTGATGAATAAAAGCCTAAAAGGTGTAAAGAATACAGCAGAGTGCAGGAACTTAAGTGTTTGATCTTGTCTATGGAATAATAAGTGAATTTAGGTCCCTGCCCCTCTAAAATCCTTTGCACGTCCCTTCTCATCGCTTACTTTTACAGGTCATTCACCTTTATGAACTCTTCCAGCTTGGAGCTGTCCTTCAGCTTGGTGTAGCAGTTGAGCAGCAGTGTGGTGTGGTCTGCGTTGGCCAGAGACTGCCTGTGCAAGGCTTGCAGATATGCCGTCAGGTTATGGATCCTCTGCGCGTCCAAGAATTTCCTGATCACGTACGATGGCTCCAGTTTCCCAATGGTGCTGTGGGAAAATACAGTGATGTTATAACATGGACACTGATCAAAAACACAGTCTCCGAAGGCTGTGCGAGATAGAGCAATAAGTTTAGGCGTGACTTTGTGTCAATCCCAACGCAGTCCTCTCAGAGTCTATAGCATATATCCCGGTCCGATCTAAAACTCAAAGTTTAAGCCCTGGATAATGTTCAGTAATGCGATTACCGAATGTACTGCTGGATTGCACCGTCATGGTCTCCCTTCAGGTAAAGGTGATCACCGTACTGTCTAAAGATTTCAGACAGGCCGTCACTGTCAAGGTGCTGGCTCTTCGCCAGGTTTATGGCCATCACAAACAGGTTCTTCTTAAACAGCATCTTAAAAGACAATTAAGGAGGTTACAACCCTGCTGCCGGGTCCACCGTACAGGATTAGACAGTGGGTTTATTTTATACCCTCCGGACTCACCTCCAGTTTGGTCTGCGTGTCTTTCTCCTGAAGAACAAACATTTTTCCATCTCTAGTAAGGATGTAGAAGGAGCCCCACTCTGCCACTACATCAATGACATCATCAAAAGAGGCGCTGTAGGCAATGAACTTGTTGTCCAGGTCATAGATGGTCAGAAGCTGTTTGTCTGATGGAGAGTTCTCCCTGCTACCAAACTCTGTCCTGGGTAGAAAACGTAACCAATAAACAGTCTGATAAACTTTACAGTTAGATTGTAATGTAAATCTATAATGTAATGTCTGTAAGGCATAGGAAAGAGTGAGATGTGGGAAGCTGCTCATCAATTGCTGGACTAAAACCTGGAATTTCAAACACTTCATTTTCACCTTGTAAAATCAGTCCGGTAAGCAAGTATTTTCTTTTAAATTACTGGCACAGCCTAATGTGCTGCACTGCCCTAAATGGGGGGGGGGGGGGGGGGGGGGGGGGGGGGGGGGGACTTTCAAGCATGTTGCAATTGTGGTGACACCCCAGAATGTGAGGCAAAGCAAGTTTTCCTGACAGTGTTATTAATAATAATAATTATAATAATAGGATTTACCCTGCAGAGATCTGTTGGGCAGTTAACCATAGTCCTTTAGGAGTTTAGAATGCCAATACAGACTGAGGAAGGTGACGGACATCCGGCAAAAATAAGGGACATACGGCAGACTTTCTTGCAGTACTTGGAACAATCACAGCCTCACTCTTGCCAATGAACTTGCTCAACCATCAGAGGCGGACTTACCATTAGGCAAAAGGTAGGCCTTAGGCCCCAAGCTACCAAGGGCCCCCTAAAACGCTTCATAAACTTATGGTTACGATTTGTTGTCTTACCTTTCACCAATTAGTTATATATCTAAACATTGAAACGCTAAAGTGCTCTCCGATTGTTTAATTCATGATGAGAAACTCCCCGCCCAGTCCCCACTACATTGGACTATTCCATTATCCTACTGCGCATCAGCGTGTGTTTGTAAACAAACGGCTTAGCATGCTGTAAGCTGTAGCTAGGCTAAAGACGGTTGAAAAATGAAGCGAAGCTACCGAAGTGGTTCTGAAAAAAGGAAGCAGCGGGAAAAAGCAGAAAACTTTTAGCAAAACTTCCAAAGGTATCACCTTTTTCACGACGGCTACTGACAACACTAACATTACGTTACCAAAGATCAGCAAGAAGCCGGTGTTCCGGTTTAACGAGAGTCCATGTTAACTGGCGACCGTCAGCCAAAAGCGTCTGTTGTTGTCGTGGTGACGACAGCTGTTGAAAACGGGAAGAGAATACGTAGCTGTCCGATTGAATGCCTTTTTGTTAAGTTGTCATTAAAATGTAAAACATAACGACGTGTACATTATCTCTCTGATTTGTCTTTGGAGTGTAGTCTGAAGAAACTTGTCCGTCGCGTTTGGAACGTGACTTGCTGTTAAGGAAAACAGGAACACAGCGTTAACGCTACTCTTCCTGTTAATGTCTAGAATACGTTTTATTAAATACACATTTTCGTCTTCAGAGCCTGTTTGAGTAAACACATGTCACGTAGAAAAGTATTTAGCCCTTTTAAAAGTAGAAAAACATGAATAATGAGTCCCAACTTGGATTCGAACTCGTAGCTGCCGTTGTGAGAAAATATATAAGACTCAAGGGTCACACAGCGTCTCTGAAAATGAAAAGGCAGCCAGATCAACTGGTGACCACACCACACTGCGTGCAAATAACTCACAAGTTTTCTTGCTCAGAAATTGTCTTTATTTTGTTTGATTCCCACAAAATACACGCCTTGTATGTTTGTCAATTGTAAGCACTTTCAAATCCACCTGAAACTCAAATGTTCATCTCTGACAAAACAAATAATAAATAAACATGATTTCACATACACGTGTGTGCAGGATGAATAGTACAGTACATATGCAGAACAGTTAGCATGGACAGCCCTCGGACAGGAGCGCAGGCAGCCATACTTTAAGTCACTAAGTGAGATAAGGGTTATGAATTTCAAAGTTTTTTTTGTAGTTCATTTCAGTCATTTGCAGCTGACAACTGGAAGGAGTGGTGACCAAAGGAGGTGTTAAGTAGCCTATTACCTCAAAGTTGAAGCTACTAACACAAATAGCCTATATCATTTATATTAATGTTAGTAGCTTAAGGCTATAGTGGTCACAACTGGATCTGACTGCCTCCTGTTTTAAAGATATAATGTATGAGATAGCTGAGACTTATTATTTGTTTTGTCAGAGATGGACATTTGAGTTTCAGGTGGATTTGAACGTGCTTACAATTGACAAACATACAAGGCGTGTGGGAATCAAACAAAATAAAGGCAATTTCTGAGCAAGAAAACTTGTGAGATATTTGCACGCAGTGTGGTGTGGTCACCAGTTGATCTGGCTGTCTCTTCATTTTCAGAGACGCTGTGTGACGTTTGAGTTGATATGAAACCATGCTCAACAGTTTCAGATACGATGCTATGGCGCGTTGCGTTGGGCCCTTGAGTCTTATATATTTTCTCACAACGGCAGCTACGAGTTCGAATCCAAGTTGGGACTCATTATTCATTTTTTTCTACTTTTAAAAGGGCTAAATACTTTTCTACGTGACATGTGTTTACTCAAACAGGCTCTGAAGACGAAAAGGTGTATTTAATAAAACGTATTCTAGACATTAACAGGAAGAGCAACGCTGTGTTCCTGTTTTCCTTCCACATTCACATTTCATTGACAACTTAACAAAAAGGCATCCACGCGGACAGCTACGTATTCTCTTCCCGTTTTCAACAGCTGTCGTCACTACGACAACAACAGACGCTTTTGGCTGACGGTCGCCAGTTAACATGGACTCTCGTTAAACCGGAACACCGGTGCTTGTGCTAGCAATGCTAACATTGAGGTGCTTCCCACCGACAGTGTCAGCCCAGGTTGCTCTAGCGATGCGGGGGCTACATACAAGACAACCTTACAGGATCCTTCGAACGGATATGGTTACGGAACTGCTTTCACTGTCCATGATGATAACTATGGCAATGACGAAGATGGTGACACACATAATACTCAGCAACTAGACCTCGTGAGTAGCAGTCACCCTAATCAAGGTGTTATGATTGAAGATGATCCAGCACTCTTGCCAAAACAGCTGCCAGACAGAAAGCGCTGCTCAGTATTGCAGAGGGAAACATAACAAGTCAGGGACAGAGTTTTTTTCAAGAAACAAGAGGGGCGCAGATTTACAAGCAGTAACTTTTACATGCAAATGAAGAATGGAGAAAAGATAAGCAGGTCTTGGCTCCTATACAGTGAAAAAAAAGGACTGAAAAGGGGGAGTACAAGGGTTGTGGAGGGCCCCATGCCTGTGTTTGCCTTAGGCCTCAAAATGACTAAATCCGCCCCTGTCAACCATAATGTTATCCCCACAATGATCAATTCACCTTCATCCAATTTATTCAGAGCTGTCCTTACTTGTTGGGTGACTTTGTATCCCTGATGAGTAGAAACAGATATCCGCGGTGCCAATGGGCCAACATTTTGTGTCCATCAAAGGCAAAGCAGGGACCTCGTTCATCAGGCTGGTACAGGTAGACGCATTCATCCCCAGCCACAATGAATTGGGAGTCCTGGGAGGGATCTGCCAGGGAGGAGCAGCGCAGCGCACAGCCATGGGTGTCCAACTCTACTTTGGGATATTCCTTGATGGACAGGGTGTAGCACTGAGCAGGGGCAGACAAGGAGGTCAGAACGGCATAGAAGAACTGTACAGTATAGTCATCCTCAGGTTGAGAAAATGACCGTTATTAGGTTCTCATTAAACCAGGCACGGCGTCATGGGTGGGCCTGACGGGCCTAGGCCCACCCACTTTTCAACAGGCCCACCCACAAATTTTCATTAAAAGAAAAAAAAAATAATAGATTTTAATTATAAAGAATTATTAAAAAATTGCAAATTATCTCATAATTTGTGCTAAAATAGGCTAAATCTTAAATAGTTTTTAACTTAATTTAAAAAAAGTTGTTTGTTAAGTGACAGTGATCTGAGCAACATTTCCAACGCGCTAATAGACTGCCAGCTTAATGAACTGAACACTCGATTCCACAGTGACTCCTATGGCCTCATGGCATCTGCAGCGGTCCTGATGTCTCCTGCCTTCATACAAAAAACACCACCTGCTTGGCCACTCTCAACGATGCAGGGAAGCGCTTCAACATAACCGTGTCAGAGTCGGAGCTCGCAGTGTTTGTGCAACTCATAGAGAGGAAGAAAACTAGAGGAGAACATCTCAAAAGTCTTGTTGAAGTAATGGACATATGCAATGAGGACGTTTTCCCAAATATCCATGCTTTCCTAAAAGCTAAGATAACACTGATGACGTCCTGTACAGTTGAACGCGTCTTTTCCAGTGTCAACCGGATTAAAACACCAAACAGGAGCACCATGCTTACGTCTCGCCTCATGTCTCTGTTGACATATGAAAGAGAGCTTACAGTAACTCTCGACATTGATGAAATCATTGACATTTTCAAGAACAAACCCCGCCAAATACTGCTGTAATTTGTGTCCGTGTGTGTGTGTGTGTGTGTGTGTGTGTGTGTGCAAGGCGACCTAGACACATGCGATGAATCCGTAGGCTACATGTTGAAAGTTAGTAACATAGCAGAGAGAAAAAGAGGAAATTAGTTGTTCCCTGTTCGCTTCTTCTAGGCCTATTTTAGCTAGTTTAATTGTGTACCATGAGGGGATAAGAGTAAGGTATGTGAAGGCTACTCTGTCTGTATTGAGATATATTAAAATAATCAATTCATACCCCGTTACAAACCTACAGGCTCATTTCTATATCAGCTTGTTACTGTTGTTTTTTTTCCCTCATGGGTCCCCTTGTTATGGGCGCTGAGTCTGTTGTTAATGTGATTTATTTCCTTTTGTTGAGTATGTTTATAACATGAATCACACTAAGGTAACTGACCACTGTTACAGTAGGTCTATGGGGCTTTGCGTAATAGCGCAGCCAGGTATGGTGCGTAATGGAGATTCCAAAGCGCTCTTCTCTGGTCAGAACCAAGGAGAGCGGTCACGGATAGGGTCGTCCTGTACAACGAAACGTTTGTACAATGTTTTTTTACAAAATATTTAAAGAGCATCAAGCTATTGAAATCTCTATTATGTTAGCACAGATGATATAACAGTATATTAGTCATTTGTATTAGGTTAAACAGTGATTTGATAACATGTTTTAATTTAATGACCACCCAAAATTGATCTGGCCCATCCAAAACTGGAATCCTGGCGCCGTGCCTTAATTAAACCTTCCTGAAGATACAGACAAATGCACTCAAATGTTCTACAAGGGAGCAGACTTACATGGACTTTCTCCAGAGTGGCAACAAACAGATGTGTGACCTTTGCCATTTGGCGGAAAGCAAGGCCTGTGACTGGGCTGGTTCCCTCGTGCAGAGTCAGAGTTTTACTGTGTCGATCTCTAGTGATGTCACCTTTGGTCAAAACCACACTGCCATCTGTGAAGCCTGTCAAGCAACACAACAAGCATTATAAACTGGGAGGAGAAAACTCTGTTAACCAAGCAGTGATTACTGGGTCAACTGACAGACAGCACACCCTTTCTTACCAATTGCCATGAAGTTGAGGTTTTCGTGTACACTGAGGCAAGAAACTTCAGTTGGTTTGCTGCCAGGAATTGCAGGGAAAATCCTAGTGCACAGAGGATTTCCACTGTCTCTCTTTTCAAGGTTCCAGACCTTTACCTGAAAAGTTAGTACCGATTCTGTTCAGTGGTGGTCCAATAAAGTCATGGGCACAATTGTTCTGTGTTTTAGGCTTCTCTGGAGAACTGCTCACTTACTAGAGGGTTTATTCCCTGTTCATCCAGCCCCACTGACACAAGGATGCTGTGCTGCTTCAGCTGGTAGAGATGTGTTACCCGCAACTTGTAGGCCTGAAAAGATGTGAACTGCAGGGAGCGTGTCAGAAGCCAGATTTTGCCATCCATATGTAACATTGTAGAAGTTAAGGACAATTAGGTACAGTTGTAGCAAGAGGGCATGTATGCCAGGGGCGGTCATTCCTGTGGTCATTGTGGTTTTAGGATATATGGGAACCAAAGCTAGACTGTCATTACACACTTTGCTAGAAGGTCGAACAAATTCCATTCATTTTCACCCTGCTGACCAATAATTATGTATTTCTGCAGGGCAGTGTTGTATAAAACATGTTTAGCTGGTGCTTCAAAAATAAAAAGCTAGTGTAGAGAGAGAACATGTCCTCCATTTGTTCATCCAGTAGCTACTAACACTTATTTATGTCGGACTACTTGTAACAATACCGCCTTACCATGACTGACACGGATATTGACATACAAAAACCTGCAGACCCGAAGCTCAGAATGTTATTTTAATAAAATTCCCTGCTTTAAACTAAATCACGCGACTCGCTAGTTTGTAAGCTAGTTAACGTTACTATGAGGTGGAAGACTGTGGGTTTATCAGTAGTCATTAAGCGTAATAGCTGTTCAGTGTGTAGAATATAAAACCCAAATGGAAAGTAGCTCCCACATTACGTCTCCCATTAAGCAACGTTACCGTTCGTTCAGTCTTTAGCCCATTGCTTCGAGCTACTGTGAAGGTAAAGTTGTTAATTTCCCGGTACAGGTAACGTTACCAAATAACCTCTGTTTGCTGTTTGTTGAGTTTTGGCTAGCATCAGCTGTCACTGTTAGTAACCTACAACAACATTATCTGAGCTAACGTTAGCTAACTAGTGCTGGTAAAGGATATCTCCCAGAACAATATGACCCCGGCCGGAGTCACAAGCCGATATTCCGCTTGGGAAAACAAAGTTTTTCCCATTATCCACAGGATCCTTCACCGTGTCTTTGTCAAAAAAAACAAATTTTCTCCACTGTAAGAACGCTGCCATTTTGTTAGTTAGCAGCAGTGTCTTTAACAGGGCGTTGTCATGTGACAGGAGTCACGTGGGCTAACAATAAAACGTATTTAGTTTATTGTTGTCCGTCAACACTTAATTTCATAATCTATATAAGCATTAGACAGGCATTTATAATATCTAACACATACTTTCTGTTGCCTTGATATTTCACTGCACAGATTTTGTTATTCTTCGATCCTGAATACAGTTTATGGAAGATCACTAAATAGTTAGATATGTGTAACTGGAGCACTGTACAAGTGTAGATGGTTCCGTTATTTTCAATGTTTTAAAGTGTAACAGAAACTATAATCAAGACACAGAAATATCCAATTGACCAGCAACTAACCCTAACAACTTAGTTATTATAGTGTGGTGAGTATATCACTTATAAGTGAGAAATATAAATAATTATGAAATGACTTCTGAGTGTAGACATATGTTATGTAACACCATATAGTAATATAAATGAAATATAAAAAAATATATATTTGTTTCAGATCATCTTCAGGGTGAATCTGTTGTGGCACATTTGTTATGAACATTCCCGTTATGTACTTACACTAAAACATAACACCAGCACAGGGGCCTGCAAGAAGTTGCTCGCCAATAGGTTGACAAACTGAGACATAAAATGGCCACAATATTTAAAGTGAGGTAGCTAACTTTATGGGCCATAAACATGTGAAGTGGTAAATTGTTATTTGACCATGATGGAAATATTTTCAGTGATGTAGCTATGTGGGCTAGGAGAAGTGTAAAATAGTCATGAACCTTGATGAAAAATCTTCACGTGAAGTGAAGATTTTTCATAATCTTTGGGTATTGCAATTTCAGCAAAAAGTAGCTTCCTTCAGCTTATGTGTTATGTAAATAAATGTAAGCAATGTGATGCAAGTAGCTCATTTTAAATTAGCCCTCAGATGACCCCTGCACCAACGTAACATTGGAGCAGTGTCTAGTTTAAGTGCAGGTGCATTCTGATAGTTTTCAGTGAGAGCAACCATGTGTTAACAAAGCAGCATGAACAACAAATCTTTTCACACAGATGCAATAGATGTTATTTAATAGATTTTTCAAGAAGTAATAGTTGCGTCAGCAGAAAGTGTAAAAGGAATAATAGTTGCATCAGCAAACAGTGTTATGACATAGGAGTTATGGGTGGGTGGGGGGGGGGGGGGGGGGGGGGGGGGGGGGGGATAGATAGGTGGTGTGGGGGGCAGAGGGAGCCCTCACTAAGCAGGGGTTCGAGTAAGGCAAGGCTGTATTAACCACTGGGCTGTAACAATCAAACACATCTGTCATGTTTACCAGTAGCATAAATTAGATTAAGCACATGTTGTACAAACTATCAGAGGAAAGAGACTTAAAATATCTGGCATAACCTCTTCTTCACAAACAAATAAATAAAAGGAAGCCATGATCTACATTCCAGTAAAGGGTAGGTTATCTTATACACGTTCATGTATAAATGGATGCATATTCAGTTGTATATTTTATTGTTTTTTTATTCAACTAAACGGAACAGTAATAAATAAGTTATAACTCAAGCATTCAATTGTTCTATCTGATTGCAGGAGCGTCCTTGTTTTATAAACTGTCCTGATCAGACTTTCACTTTTACTGCAAAGGAAAAAAAGAAGTAGCAAATTAGGGAAAGCTATTGTCCCACCACTCAAAATGCAAGACTCTCTCAGTTATCAGTCTCGTGGATGCTCACATGGTACAGTGAGTCCTTTGGACTTGAAACCTCCACACATTTTCTCTGAGTTCGCAGCACAGCAGCTATCCTGTCATGAGAACTGTTGGTCGTAACAAACTATGCACCTAAGGAACAGTATACCATCATAGCATACATACAGTACAATCAAGACTGAATTAGAAAAATACAGGTACAAAATGATTACATTCAAGAAGACAGTACTAGCACAAAAGGGTATTATAGTCATTTAGGTAACTAATATAGGAATTTCAAATTTATAGAAGCATTTTCTAAATAGAAAAAGTGAGGGGATGGGAAATGACAGTATTATGGCTGTTTGGTAGATGTGTGGATTTGTTAATAACTGGATTCTCGCGTATATAATAGTTAAAATGCATAATTTCCATAGCGTGGGTAAAAATTATATATTTTCTTCAAAGACCATGATCATTTTGGTTTGGGTCATAAGGTGCAAATACTGTATATTAAAAGAGGCATTGAGTGGTACCCTTTTGTTGCACTTCATTCCAACTCTGAGCACAAACATCAAGGAAATCCCATTACATACACAGGATGAATTGTGCTGATATTGTTACCTGAAGATTTACACACCTAGGAAATGCAGTGCAACTGTTATGCCAGCTTTATCTTTTCTTTTTATTCTTTTTCCTTTTCTTAAAACATGATTTCCATTTGAATATACTTTTCCCTTTTCTTTGGCAAATGTCAATAAACTCACTTGCTATAAGCAAATATATCTATTTTGGGGGGAAGACAATTTCTTTGTCTTTGCAAAGAATTACACTGATGTCCATCAGTGGAAGAACTATACAGTTTACTGCTTGGATGATATCATCCTTAATGGAACTTTTCTCATATTGAAAAAATAGATATAGTATTTAGTATTAGGATAATCTTAAAGCATAATGTGGTTCCCTTAAGTTTAACTGGGAAACATTTGCAGTTAGAAAGTATGGACAATTTAGGGGGGAATTATAGATTTGTTGCATGTACTGTTCTTTTTGCACACAAGGGCCTACATGAGTCAAACATTATTACCATGTAACTATGCCTTGAAATTGGAAAACAATGCTCTATTTCCAGACCAATACGTTATCTAGGTCCCATTAGTTTCTTATTTGTCTGTCCTGTCATTAAGTGTTCAAAAGTACTCTGAACACATCCTAATGCATATCCAAGAAATTGTGATGCAGGCGCAGTCAAATACACACCTCAAGAGGTGAAAAGACAAGCTTACTGTGTAGAGACTGTGCATTTTATCTCAGTGCCTGTTTGCTTAGCAGGTAAGCATAAATGCATTCATCATCTATGAGCTTGATCTTTTTTTGACAACATTCTTAATCCAGTAAACTTGACCTCAGGAAAAAGCATAGAGAACCTAGTTAAAAAAGCATCATAAACGCACACACTTTAACAGAATAACGATTAAATAGAAAACAAGGAGCTATAAAAGTTATAAATGTGAATCTAAAATGTGATAAATTATGTATTGGTCTACACAGAGGAACTAAAGGCTGTTAGGTAAGGAGGTGAGGGGTATTGCTGTGGAGTCTGTGTAGCTCTCAATTACCCTCCATGCCTCTGGCAGCTCCTCTAGCTTCCATTCTTTCCTTCTTTTTCCTCACTACTACGGCTGACTAACTGTAAACAAAAGTATGGCAGAGACAGAGGCATGGAAATGGAATGATTTGGACCAGACACGGACAAAACAAAGCCAAAAATAAAGAACACAAAGTTGCATCTAAATATAAATACTTCTAAGAATCAAAACATGGATTACATGTGACCTCTGAGTGGACCATAACGTGGCAATAAAATCTCAAAAGGCCATTAGGACAAACATGGGGCACTGTTACTAAATGCCTTGTCTCCATTAGCTCTGCAAGGAGCCATAGCACAGCGGGTCCCATTTCAACACATTCAATCAGAAATAATCTCAACTTTTTGTTTCTGTATTTTCTTCTCATTCAAATTGCTCATTTTATGAGACGTGTATTACAAAACAATTTCACGAACCAAGTATTCCATGTAGATTACCAACCTTTTGATCTTCTATGTTGGAGTTTGTGGCTGACTTTAGCCAGGTCCTGAGGACATTGACTGGTGGAGACAAGGCATTTCAATACCCTTCCAAGAGCAACGCAAACTTCAGCTACAAATTAGTGCAGTGTTTATGTATTAAAAAAAAACAACCACCTATTTCATGAAATAAGTTTCACACAAGGAATTAACCTTTCTAATTGCTACGAAAACTGCAATAAGATCAAGTAACTGCGTTTCACTATTCAATGTTTACACCAACTTTAGGACAGTGATGACATCGAGCAAGAAGCTGGTTCTAGGTCTGGGTGGGGGAGGGTTAAGGCTATATTTTAATTACTTTAACACAAGCTCCCCATCACAAGAAGACGTTTTTAAGCCAACCTACTGTCTCATAAGCCTGACAGGAACACTGTGAACCTACTACTAACGGATAAGCAGGACAAAGAAACACCCTCCGCTATAGTCAACTCTAGTTCAGATGCAAAGCTATACACAGGTCTACTCTTACACATTCAGTCTAACATAATTGGTAGCTACCACATACTGTTTTACAGTAGCATCATAACTTACATATCAAATACTCAACCATGATTTCTTCGTAGTTTGAGTCCACCAGATTAGTGTATCCCCGGGAAACACTAAGCAAGTAGTTGGTAAATCCATCATGATCATGTACCCTGGTTAAAGTCATTTTGGGTTGAAGCTGGAAGGAATTGGAGGGATAAGAACTATTCAAATACAGAGGTATTCTACCAGAGGTGGAGGGAACTCTTCAGTAGGCGTGTGTGTGAGGTAAAAAGGTGACAGAAAGCTGTTTTTGTCTATAAAACAAATGCAGTGTTGGGTTTTTGCCCTACTTAAAATGCTATATATATATATATATATATATATATATATATATATATATATATATATATTTTTTTTTTTTAATCGCAAGACTTGACCTTAAAAGCGGCCTCTATTTGACAAAACAGTGTACAATAAAACCCATGACAACCATCTCTATAAGGGAAGCCATGCACTGGAAACAGCGTGGTTCTTCCACAGGCCCAAACAGAGCATCTAAGGAGGGGGAGAGGAGTTCAGAAAGGCATCCTCCCTCAAACCAAAGGAAGGCTTTTGGGGAAAACACTGAGATAGCGAGAAACAGGGAGGAGGAGAGGCTCTCGTTCCCCCACCATGAACCCAAGCGCAAGCTAATTTCACCACGTGGGTAAGGTGGAGTCAGTCCAAAGCTTCCTGATCAAGTCTCCCTTCTGCGTAGGGTTACCACTGAGGAAAGTACAGCTACACTGCCAATGTCCATGTTGTGGCTCCTCAAAAACAGCAGCAGTTTCACTGGTCAGCACAGGAGATGAGGACTGGGGTCTGGCCAAGCTCTTTCTTCTGATTCTCAACCAAGCCTCTCTGGCCTCTGAAACACGACATCACAAAAGACTTAGAAGTTTGTTCACACTTATTTATAACAATAGCCTGTGTTTGTGTGTGTGTTTGAAATTAAAGCATATAGATACTGTGTCTGCTGAGTTGAGGTGCGGCGTTAAACCTGCAACGCTACCAAGCAAGCTGTAGCTGAAGTTGAGAAAGGTGCTACTTTATTGGAGAATTACATGATGAGCGGAACAATGGTGCCTCATACAATGAACTTTGAGTATTCGTCATTCTGTACATCTGCAGATGAGTGGTGCTGCAGTACCAACAAATTGTTGAATGTGACAACTTCTCTTAAAACACTCGTACGAGCGACATAAAAACAAATCTCTTGTTATGCCTTCTTCCTGCATGAGGCCAAATGTAAAGATCTACGATCTGAATTATGTAGTGAGCTGAGAGCTTTTAGTGACAAAGAGAAGAGGTCCTTGACAGTTGCATTTAAGTTTGCTAGCAGTGACATCTAGGTAGATGTTTTTATGTAATTGGCAGAGATGTTGGAACAGGGTTTCTGCAGGTTTTACCAAGTAAAGTTTTTAAGCTTTTAAAAAAAACCTTTTTAAGACTATTATGAATTAAATGTAAGACCTATATATCACAACATCAAATAAACAAAAGTAAGTCAAATGTCTGAAAGTTGTTGTTTTTTTTAAGCCGAGGATCACTTAACATGCACTTCTCCATAGCTAAAGAATAAAATCCGTTTTATGTCTGTGGTACAATCAAGTGTCCTGCAACAATAACACAAAAGTTGACTGGCTGCAACATAATTTGCATGTTGGTCTCACTTGTAGTCGTAATACAGAAACTTATATTTTAAATACCCCATTAATTTCATAACAGTTGTAGACAATCCACAAATTAAGTAAAAGCTTTGGGTTCACTTTTTTGCTCAACAGGACAACCTTTGCAAACTATAAGTATTTCTACAGCCTCTAACAACTTCTATTGGTTGATTGGAAGTCACCTAACTTTATTGTGAATGGGCACAAAGGAGATTAGATGCAGAGCAAACAGATGAATGCAGAATATGCTATGTGTGTCTCTACCTGTGAACGTTTTCCATGGCTGCGACCTCAGCGAGGGCTGCCAGGCTGAAGAACGCAGGCAGCTCCGGGGGTCCGGTGCTCCTCTCTGCCTCCTCCGCTCCTCTGGGATTACTGTAGCACCCTTTATCATTGCATAAATTCTGTTGGGGTAATGGCTTCTTATCCTCTTCCTGGTTCAGGTCCCTAGTTTTGTCCTCTGTATAAAAAAATTAAAACTACATTAACATCATTAAACGTTTTTTCACCGGAGCATTACTTTTTCAGATGTGTGAAATGTTTTTTCACTAAAAACATAATTGAAGAGACGAGACTAGTGTTCTAGTAGACTCCTAGTTCTAGTAAAAGTTTCTCATTGAAGATTTTTGATCACTCATTCATCAAGAAGTATCTTTTCACTTTATTTTCTATTCAAAGTTACTAATATGAAAAATATTACAAGAAAAAACATGAGAAATATTGACATAGGTGTCATTAATCTTTGTGGTTATGGGTGGTTAATTCTAAATTTACACATAGATTTTCAATTACCAAGACACAATTCCAACGCCTTGTAATGTCAAGTGAACCTGTGACTTTATTTCGAAGAAGTCAGAGGTGCTTCCTCTCTGGACTGTTCCTACCACATTACTCAAATACAGCTCATAAGGGAAGAATGTACTGGTTGAGAAATAAAAAAAAAAAAGAAATAAAAAAAAGAAAGAAGTAATAACTATAATACTAATAACTATTAATTCACTGAGAGCATTTTATTAACTTAATTTTCAAAATGTTCCATTTAAAGCAGTAACATGTTTCCTTACATACAGTAGTGCATCCTGGCTAAACCGTTCTCTCTTTTTAGACATGAGGAAGGGACAAACTAGGGCTGCACGATTACGGCCAAAATGATAATCATGATTATTTTGATCAATATTGAGATCACGATTAATTATCATGATTTTTTGTTGATTTTAACCAAAATATATTGTCACATAGACTATTTAAAACTGCTTTCACATCAAAACATTTTCTAATGTTAAAGTTGTATGTTGTACATACATACAACTGCAACACCTATCAGAAATAAATAGCCTAGGATATCTAAAGAAAATTAAAAAAAAAAAAATGTATTGCTGAGAAAGGTCCTTCACTTGTTTTCAACAACAACTGAATAAAAGAGCTAGGGAAAGAGGGGGACTGCGATGGACGTTTGCTTGGCTACTTACAGAGTGACGGCTGACTCATTATGAATGGGTCCAGCACGGGTCGAATGGCGGGTCAGCAGAGTTACACATATGAAACGTCTGTATTGTCACTGCACTACTTTTTTGTACTATGATATTCTGGCCATGGGTCACATCTCTTGCCCAGGTCCATGAGGCTCCGTCTCACACCCTCTTACTCTACAAGAGTACATTACTCTATAAATTGAAGGTAGTTGCATTCAATAACTTCTGTGTTTTTTGCCGTGGCCGCCGCAATAACAGAGAGAGAGAGAACAGCATAAAGACTGGTACAAATACAGGTTTGCCTCTCATGCTCACTCAGCTGTGTTAAAAACAATTAAAACTGTAGACACATGTCAGAAGTGTGGACCGGCGTGGTTGCCGCTGTCTCTCTCCATGTTGCTAGGATTCGTGTGTGAGTGAATGGGGGCGGGGCTGCGGGGAGAGTAAGAGGAGAAATCTAAACACAGGGATGGCGTTACTGAGGAAATCGAATATAAAACAACATTGCTTCGTTTGTCAAGAGGCAGCGGATGCGAGGACATTAGGTGCACCGGTGCAACCTAGGAAAAATGAGCTAACAGATGCTAACTAGTACTAGTCACTGCTGTTGCCTGAAAAACAACACAGACGGGACAAAAAGATGCGTTGACTGGTAAACTGGTAAACTTTGTGACTGACGTATGACTGACTTCTAACTGTTGTGGAATTTTCCTCACATTACTATGGCCTCTGTGACTGTCTAAATCTAGAAACTAAGCTGCGCGGTGCAGGGAAAAACTGGCACATGATCCGACAGTGGTTTACAGAGCGGTAGATTGGCTTTGAAAAAAAACTGGAGCGTTCTATGAACAGAATGACACGTTTAAAGTACTACAATAATATATTATGCAAATTTGATTGTGGTAAGCCAAAATGTTTATTCATTTTGCAGCCCTCAGACAAACCCATCTTTTTTACCCCCACACTGGTCAATCGTTCAACTGATGAATGGTTGATAACTCACCCTCGGCTGGAGATACGCTGCCATCAGCTGTGCGCACCAAGTGTGTGATCTTGGTCTTCCTAGCCTTCCTCTTCTGGCTACCAACTAGCATCTCCATGCTAGTGGGGCCCTGGACATCTGGGCACATTATGGCAACAGGGGCACATGATTTGGCTTTTGAAGCTAAATCCAGCATGTTGGAATCACTCTGTAACACTGTTGTGGAGGGAAAAAAGGTTCAGAATAGGTACATCGGTAACAATAAAAATCAGCTGTGTTTCAGTCCTAGTCACAAGAAGGGAAGATACAGGAACACAGGTCCTTGTTCATTTGTTCAGTGCAGAGCTATTCAACAGGGGGTTTGGGACCTGTAGTGGCTCCTCAGAGTCACTGCAAGGGGGGAGGGGGCACCAAATGATTGTAATTTTTTTAAAGTTTTTTTTTTAAAACTAAAATGTCTTAACATGAATCCAACATATTATTAGAAAATATATATCTGATTATTTGTGGAAACACACACACACACACACACACACACATTATAGGCTTACAGGGCCTTTATAGTCATTAAGGTAGCCCTCCACAGATGCAGTTCATCCTAAGGATTGACAAATGTGAATTTTAACATTAAAACATGATTTTATACATCATGCCAACAATTATTATTTTAATAGCTTAGTATTCTATGCACTAAAAAGTTTGAATAAAGGCTTTAGGCTGCCCTGCATGTTATTGTAGGGCCAGTTAAATATATTTTATACAATATATGTAGTTGGAGTCCCTGCTCTGCCTCTCAAAGTTAAGGGGTCCTTGGCTTAAAAACGTTGAAGATCCCTGGTTTAATGTCATTGTGACTTAACCAGATACAGTGGGGGAAATAAGTATTTGACCCCTTGCTGATTTTGCAGGTTTGCCCACTTACAAAGAATGCAACGATCTATAATTTTAATCATATGTACATTATAAACAGTGAAAGACAGAATCCCAAAGAAAATTCCAGAAAATCACATCATATGAATTTATTAAAATTGATAACCATCTGATGAGGAAAAACAAGTATATGACCCCCTACCAAACACCAAGTATTCTGGCTCCTACAAGCCAGTTAGTCTTTCTTTAAGACACCCCCCCCAATCCCAACCAATTATCTACATCAAATACACCTGTCTCACCTCGTTACCTGTATAAAAGACACCTGTCAACCCCCAAACAACCAGCATCCAACATCACCACCATGGGCAAGACCGAAGAGCTTTCTACGGACATCAGGGACAAGATTGTAGATCTGCACAAGGCTGGGATGGGCTACAAGAGAATCGGAAAGCAACTTGGAGAGAAAAGATCAACTGTCGGTGCAGTTATCAGGAAATGGAAGAAGCACCACACCACCGCCAACCTCCCTCGGTCTGGGCCTCCACACAAGATCTCGCCTTGTGGGGTGTCCCTGATCATGCGAACGGTGAGGAATCATCGCAAAACCACAAGGGGGGAACTGATGAATCAACTGAAGGCAGCTGGGACCACAGTTACAAAAGAAACGGTTGGTAACACACTACGCCGTCATGGATTGAAATCCTGCAGCGCACGCAAGGTCCCCCTGCTCAAGAAGAAACATGTACAGGCCCGCATGAAGTTCGCCGTTCACCACCTGGACAACTCAGAAGAGGCCTGGAAGAAGGTGTTGTGGTCAGATGAGACCAAAATAGAACTTTTTGGCCTCGCCTCAACTCAACTCGTCGTGTTTGGAGGGCAAAGAACACTGAGTACAACCCAAAGAACACCATCCCCACCGTCAAGCATGGTGGTGGCAACATCATGCTTTGGGGGTGCTTTTCAGCCAAGGGGACAGGACAACTCCATCGTATTGAGGGGAGGATGGACGGGGCCATGTATCATGGAATTCTGGACCAACATCTCCTTCCCTCAGTGAGAGAGCTGAAGACGGGTCGAGGATGGGTGTTTCAGCACCACAACGACCCTAAACACTCCGCCAAAGCAACAAAAGAGTGGCTGAAGAAGAAGCACATCAAGGTTCTGGAGTGGCCGAGCCAGTCTCCAGACCTGAATCCAATTGAAAATCTGTGGAGGGGGCTTAAAATTTGAGTTGCCAGGTGACAACCTCGGAACCTGAATGATTTGGAGGCTTTCTGCAGGGAGGAGTGGGCCAACATCCCTGCTGAAATGTGCACAAACCTTGTCACCAAATATAAAAAACGTTTGACATCTGTGCTGGCCAATAATGGCTTTTCTACAAAATATTAACATGCTGTTAGTCCAGGGGGTCAAATACTTGTTTTTCCTCATCAGATGGTTATCAATTTTAATAAATTCATATGATGCGATTTTCTGGAATTTTCTTTGGGATTCTGTCTTTCACTGTTAGAATGTACATGTACATGAATGTAAGTGTATTGTTTGCACATGGGCCTCAAAAGCTAATTCTGAATACGCATTTCTTATGAATATATCAATTTCTTTAAAATATAAATGGTGCACATTTAAGCATGAGTGTTGTACATACATTACAGCCTAGATTACTGCAAATATTGGCCCTTTTGTGATTTAAAAAGGTTCATTCTATAATTCTATAATTTCACTAAAGGGGATTTTAAAGCAAACTAGACATTCAAAATGTTGTATAGAAAATGTGGTAATTGATAACTGCTACAGAAATACTTTTTAAAATGTTCACATCCCTGCTTTATAATGCACAAACATCAACATTCTAGTTCACCTTTGTCCACTGCACTTGGTTTCTCCTTTTTGTGTTTGTGCTTCCTAACAATCTTGTGGAATGAAGTCTTTTTCTGAGATGGAGATGGCCCTGATATAGCAACAAAAAAGAAAAGAAAAAAAGAGCATGGAAATGTTATGTTATGGAGTAGAGATGTTTTTTTTTCCTTTAACAAAGAGAAAACAGGTCCTGAACAGGTGTGGAAAACATGACTCTACAGTCAGCTGCAGAGTGGGGCATGGATGATCATTAAATGGAGAATTATGTAATATTGTTTTTACCTTTCCCCGCTTTAGATACTTCCTCTGGGATATTGGGGCTGTCAGTCTTTTTCTTCTTTGCGACAGCAATCCCCTTCTTATCAAATGTCATTGGGCTATACTGTGGTAGACTGTTAAACTTCCTTTCAAACTCCTCCTCCAGTTTCCCGAGGCTGACAAGTCAAGTTCAGAGTTTACATAATTAAGCATATCATCAGTAGCCTCACCTAACCTTAAACAAAGCAGATGTCAAATCACTCATAGAATACATTTCCCTGCAGAGATAAGTTTAACGTATCTTTGTCTAGTCCTGCAGGGGAAAACCTTGAGAGCATCACAACTAGCTTGCTCCTCACTAAACCCAACCCACACACCCACCCACCCACCCACACACCTTCTACTACTACTACTACTACTACTACTACAGAAAGGTTGTTACATAGCTTCCATTTCATTTGTTCATAACGTTTTCTTCACGCAACTTGGTTGACAGTTTAATATGATGTAGTAACTGAAAACAAAATGATGACTAATCTGAAAAACTTAGCTATGCTATAATGAGAGAAACAAATTGTCTCCCCTGTTCTTTTTGACCACAGTGAGAAATCTGTAGCAGGAAAAGTTAACCTTCACCTTGATTACACGTTGTTTATGGAAAAGGAGAACCAGGAAATGAGTCGGATGCAACGCTACCAAGCACGTCAGGCTACTTACATAAATTAAGCCATAAGAAACTAACGTTTGTTTTTAGTGCAGATGAATGAACAGCTAGATTTGTCAGCTGGTTAGCAGACCCAGATGTAGATCCCTATGCAGTTAGCTCCAATAGCTAATCCAGGAAACTATTTTCGATTTACTTTGGGTCAGACTCAGAGTCAAGCATTCAAAAGTGCAATGCTGTCATGAGTGCAATAGAGGGTCTGTGCAATATGTTGGCAACTAAGTAGTAGTAATGTAATGTTCTTTTTTTAATTAATGTGATCTTGTACTTATTTATTACCTGTTACCATTGTACCAGCTATATTTATTAATCAACAGTTTCCTATATATTGACTGGTATCTTTTAATCTGAATGTAGATCACTACTCACTGTTTGTAATGTATGCAGCATCAATGTGGCCAAAATGCCAGGAGGAATGAAGGGTATTGTGTCACATCGTAAACGTTTTCTGTGATATTGGCCTTTATCTGGAAAGCTTCATGAGGCTTGCGCTGCTCATCTTGATATATGTTATTTAGCTTGAGTCACATTTCTCAAATCTCTACACAATTATGAGAATAAGACATGGAATAAGCAGGACTTGTGAACGGTATCAATAAATCCAGCAGATGCGTTTATTGACTTGTTTAGTTGGGTTAAGAATAAGTAACAGAGTTAAATGGATGTACAGACACTATATATTGTCAGATATTTCACATTTGCATTAGTACTGAGAGGTGGCCATTCTATAACATGATTGTACCGCATGCTACACAGAAAGGTACAACATAGTCATAAGTAGGGGTGGGAATCACCAGAGGCCTCACGATACCATATCATCTCCATACTTATGTCACAAAACGGTACTATTGCAATTTTAAACATATTGCATTATCGTGTGACATACTGCAATTTTTTACCTTTTTTCCCATCTTCAAATTTTTCCCAATTTCTAATGATGTCCCCAAAAGGAACCGTTGTCAACATATGTTTTATCTAAAAAGATACTTGTCTCTGTTGGTTCATCTCACTTCAATTTTATTGCTGCATAACATATATAATAAAATATAATACAATCTTATAAAAGATGGATACTTGACGTCTGTGTATCGTTACAGTATTGCCATGGAAAATATTGCGCTTTATCAACCCACCCCTAGTAATAAGACGTGACATGACTCACCCCTGTGAACATTCATCTTTGGACTTGGACTTTTTCAACTTCTTGGGGTTGTTAGGTCCTATCTGAGAAACTGTCCAGCTGTCATCACTCCAGTTTGCATCATGGTCTGAACCACGGAAAACACCTCTTTTCCCTGCAGACACAAATATAACATCCATTCACATACTGTATATACAGTACATTCACTACATCAGAGATCTTCAATACGGGGTACTGGGCTTAGAGCTACTGGCAGGGGGCCCACCAACCAACAATTTAAAGGTTCTTTCAAAAACTAAAATGTCTTTACACAAATCTAACATATTATTTACAAATATAAATCACCCTAAGGATTCACTCTGACACATGTATTTTTAACATTAAAACATGAGTCATAAACTTATGCTGCATGATATGAGGAAAATATTCAATATGCGATAACGCTGTTGAATATTGCAATAACAATATTACTTGCGATAAATAAACAGATACTAAAGTGTACCGCTGCCTTCAGTTTTCTACTAAAATACATAATAGATTGGTTGTTGAGAAAGAAAAAAGATAATAATTTCCAACATTCTTGTATTAAAGTACCTAAATTAGGCTAATTTTCAGGTTCACAACTGTATTTTGAGGAATAGGTTTACATGGTTTCATTTTTAAAAAAAAAACATATTTATGTTCACTGCCGCAGATCCTGTTTTCACCCTGTGTGTTTAGATCTCTGTTTCAGCTCCAGAGTGAGACATCTCACTTCTATAGTATCTTTGTTGGGAGTCGCACATGTCCAGTAGCTAGGTAAGATCACATCAGCTAGATAACTCTTTCTCCATCTTTGGTCAGTACAAGGCAGGATTAGCTGGGAGACCTCTTCTAAATGAGAGCCACTTGTGGAATACCTGCAGGACAGGGACATGGAAGTAGTTCTTTTGTAGATTATGGTGAACTAGTGTGTGTTGTAAAAGTGTTTGCCATTGAGAACGAGCAAGCCTGTTAGCGCTAGCATGTGCTACAGTTAGCCACTTCGTCTTGACGTAGAAAGCCGTGCAGATGTTGAACAGCTCACCTGGAGACTGAAGGCAGAGGACATTCAGAAACCAGATCTCACTCAAAACAGCATGAATAGTTTTTTTTTTTTTATACGTGTGGAAGCACCAGAGACAAGATTATTTTGATCAATATTGTGATCACAATTATTCTCACGAATATTTGTTGATTAAGCTTTTCGAGTGCGATGGCTGATCATTATGGATGGGTCCAGCACTGGTGGACACGTTGTGTGTATGAAATGTCTGTATTGTCACTGCGCTGCATTTTTATGAACTATGATATTCTGGCCATGGGTCACATCTCTGGCCCAGGTCTAGCAGCTCTGTCTCACACGCTGTTACTCTGACAACTGAAGTTAGTTGCATTCAATAACTTCTGTGTTCTTCGCCGTGGCCGCCGCGATAGCAGTTACCTGCGGAAACACTTTTACAAATACATGTTTGTCCCTCACACTTAACAATATACAGCTGTGTTAATAACAATTAAAACTGTAGACAAATGTCAGAAGTGTGGACCGGCGGCTGCTGTGTGGCGGGCTGCGCGGAGAGTAAGAGGAGAGAGAGTAGAGGAGAAACCAAACACTGGCACGTCTTTACAAAAGAAATGGGTCATTTAACGCATAAATTAAACCATATCCATGTAACAACATTGCAGCAGATGCAAGGACATTAGCGCCAGTGCATCCAAGAGGAGCTAACAGCTAACAGACGCTAACTAGCACCGACTAGCACTGGTCACTGCTGTTGTCTGAATCACAACACAGACGGGACAAAATGTTGCGTTTACTAGTAAACTTGTAAACCTTGAGACCGACGTATAACCGACTGCTATCGGTTGAATTTTCCTCCCGTCACTCTGTCCACTGTGACTGTCTACATCTAGAAACTAAAATGCGTGATGCAGGGAACGACTGGCACATGAGCAGACAAGGGTTTACGGAGCGGTAGATGCGCTATGCAAAAAAAAACGGAGCGTTTCATGAAATGACGCTTAAAAAAAAATCAAGCAAATTTCATCGTGATTCAAATTCGATTAATTGTGCAGCCATATCAGTAACCGTTTTAAAGTGCTGTTTTCTACTGAGTGTCTTTTGCAACGTGTATACTGCAGGGCTGTAACGATTCACCAAAACCAGGATTCGGTTCGTATCACGATTTTTGACCCAAAACATTGGAGACCCCTACCCTACATAACATACACAGACTAGATCATGCCTTCGACATTTATGAATCACTTAGCCCTGGAATTTAAATGGATACCTCGGTCAATGTTTGCCCTCAGTGAAGTCAGCATTCCTTCAGAAACCAGGGTTTTATACAAGGCGCCTTTACAGCTCCGCTCTGACTTCCTGGAGCCGTGGTTCTCTGGGTTTGAGTCACAGGTCCCGTCACTCGACCGCTCCTTCCCCTTTTCTTCTACTTTGAGCTTGGTAGGCGAGGGGCTGCCGGGGGACTGGTGGGCTTCTGCAGCGCTGCCCTGAAGCTCTGAGCTTCCTATACTGGCTTCTTCTGCCTCATCCTTGGGACTGGCCTCAGCCATCTCTTCCTTCATTTCCACCTCAGAGGAACTGTACTGCCCACACTGCACGCTGTCCTCCACCATCTCCTCCTCTCTTTCTTTGACAGGGGTCTTGACTTTGAGCTTACTCTTTTTTTTGGGCCCACCAGAGTTCCCAGCACTTGGACTGCTCTGAATCTTTTTCTTGGGCTTTTCCTCTATGTCCTTCCAGGCTCCTTTGGCTACTGCCTCAATTGTACTGAAGACACTGTCCACGTTTGACTCTGCATGGTTGCACTTCTTGATGATCTTCTTCGCTGAGCAAGGGATCTCGTCATTATCATTCGACTTGGCCCCCTCTTTTTTCTTGCTCTTGTTTTTGACACGTGCGTTTTGGCTGCTAAGTTGTGGCTGGATGACATCAGTGGAGGTAGACGTGACAGAGGAGAGTGAAGGTACAAGGCCCGATGTGTGGGGGGAGGAAGGACAGTCTTCCCTGTCGGCTGTCTGCACCTTGCCTCCTGGCCTGCCGGTGGTTTTCTGGAGAGAGGCTGTAGAGCAGCAGTCCTTGGGCTCACATTCCACTGAGTCCATTTTTCCAGCTTCAGACGCTAAGCACATCTGACCAAGCACAAAACAAAAACTCACTGTTAAGCAAACAGATATAAAATCTATGATCTGATTATACATCTGTACATTCCATTTCTTTAGGTTCCGTCTAAGTGGATCAGAAATGTCTACTAATTGCATTGTGTAACTGTTCTTCTATTGTACTTAATAATCTTGCCATGACTGAATGCTTCTTTTCTCCAATTGGTAACAAAAACCTTTCTTTACAGTGTGCCCGGAACAAATCTTTGTATTTTTAAGCACTATTTAGTTACCCTAATGTGTTATCTACAGATAGCATTAATTAAATATTTGTATTATTTTTAACATGTCATGTGACACAGACTTGTGCCAGTGATTGAAAGACACACTTGTAATATGTCAACCTTCATCTGTCGGTCCCCCAGTATAGTTAAATAAACGGCAGTAAACTATTAATTTTGACGCTCATTACACTGTTATTTTTGGAATTATAAAATGCACTGTCGAGTATATGGATAAAAGGACAAAATATTTGGAAGTAAAGGGAGCAATTGTCATAACTAAGACTCCCTATCACTAAAAGTAACAAAATGTTAATGTTTACTTTCTAGTTATAGCTCTTTCTTGCAACAAGTACACTCATGAAGGGAGCTTTGTCAGCTTTATCACATTTT
Organism: Etheostoma cragini; assembly: GCF_013103735.1. Lineage (NCBI taxonomy): Eukaryota > Metazoa > Chordata > Actinopteri > Perciformes > Percidae > Etheostoma > Etheostoma cragini. The sequence goes on along the minus strand of NC_048419.1, from coordinate 8,000,445 downwards.
TACAATCTGTCAATCTCTGGCGTGAAAGATAACTGATGTCATAGTCATGTCATAGTTTTCTCCCCACTTATTGAAAATATTTGGCAAAGTTTTAACATGAAGTCTTTGCCATCTTTTGAATTCCTTACCTCAGCCAGCTGAAAGAGAGCGGACTGCCCGCATGGCTTTCCTTCAGGTGCCGCAGAGAGAGATGACTGTGAACATACAGGCCCATGGTTTGTCACATGTTGTGTTTTTAATAAGATCACAGTGTTTAAGATTAAATGTGGGCCTGTGCTTTAAAGTGGCCCATGAACTGGGGATTATTAAGATGGTTATCAGATGGCTCTGTTAACTCTAGGAGCATGTGGGGAAAGGCAAAATAGTCAGAAACAATATGAGATGAAACGGTGACACCTGCTGGAAAATTCAATTATAGCAACCCAAAAGTAATATTCAACAAAGTTGTGTGTGTGTGTGTTTTATATTCTAATTTCTTCAAAGTAGCCACCCTTTGCTTTTTTGATAGGGCTGCAAACCCTATGGTATTCTCTCAATGAGCTTCATGAGGTAGTCATTACGTCTATCGCACGCCCCCTCTCTCTCCCTAGCTCTTTTAATCAGTTATTAAGGAAGGAGCTTTCTCTTTAATATATCCTAGGCTATTTATTTCAGATAATTATCATTTACATCTGTTGCAGCTGTATGTATGTACAATTTACAACTTCAACATAAGAGGAATGTAGCAGAATATGGATGTGAAAGCAGTTATAGCCTATGTGACTATTATTTTTTTCTGGCTAAAATCAACAAATAATGGTGATAATTAATCGTGATCTCAATATTGATCAAAATAATCGTGATTATCATTTTGGCCATAATCGTGCAGCCCTAGTAGCGACTGATCCAATCCAGTGCAGCAGTGAGCAACGCTTGAAAGCACACTGTTTGTACTCAGTAGCTTTCATGGAATCAAAAGGGCCTGTTAGATTACTGACATTTTGCACTGAGGGGGCACTAAAATGGCTATGCAGATCATTTTTTTCTATGTTCGGATTAGACAGCGATGATTGTGGTTCCACCAATTATTGAAATAAGTCTGGTGTTTGCAGTGACACAGTGGATATGTAGCTCACCTAAATGCATCGCAGTCACTCTTAATGTTATCAATCCCACCTGTGCTTTTCCTGCTATGACAAGTCTGCTGTAAAAAAGGTATATACTGTGGGGCAGCCCTGTATGTTTGTCAGCAACTGCTTCAAAGGCGTCTATGCACATTAACATAACTGTCATGAACCAAAGCAACAAGCAATGTTGTAAAAAAAAAAAAAACTCTTATGATATTTAGTGCATCATTCAAGAATGGAAATGCAGTCGTACCTCTGCCTGTGCGGAAGGGGCAGCCTTAACCCTGCTCTCAATAATGTCAGGCACTCGGTTCGGTGTTGTCCCAGACAACATCTGTAGATGGAAACAGGGGGAGCAAAAACAAGTCACTTCTGCAAGTTATTAAATAACATATCCGTGTTAAAGTGGGTTCAGCTATTCCACATTCACGTCATCAATATTGGGGAAACTGAGTGTACAACCTTTTTGACAAATGTTGTTACTGAATCCTTTAATTTGAAATTATCAAATGTAAAATCACTCATCATGCAGAATAATACACTGTATATTATTAGATTCCAACTGTTTGGACTGACAACTGACATTTTAACATGAACTATCTGATAAAGGCAGGGCTAATTTGAACTTCTATAAACTGCAGGGTAGCTTTCTATCATCATTTTTGTTGATTACCTTTTTGCATTAATGATCAGTATTCAGTATAGGTATTCAGTAAGTAACATGACAATGTTATACAGGAAAATACTCAAGTATAGTATAAGTATTTCCAAATTGTACTTGAGTACAGAACCTGAGTAAATGTTCTTAGTTACTTTCAGACACTAGCTACTGCAACACATGTGCAGCACTGGGTATTATGCATATGTTTGTAAATAGATATACTTTTAACTTTGCACATATCTCTGTCTAGCCAGACCACATCAGTAACCTGCTTTGGATAGACAACACAACCCCAAGTATCTGGTCTAAAATAAACAGTATAGACGGGAAAAGAAACACACCTCTTCCTCATCCCCTGGAAATGAGTTCCCTTCGCTGGCTGTGTCAGGTAAACTAGATTTAGTGCTGGGGATCTAGAGAGGTCAACAACACTGGGGTTAGTCACTCTGGTAAATAAAACATATTTTTAAATCGCGTCATGCGTCAACACAAACGTTTGCGACAGATCAAACTGGCATCTGGGATTATTGAAAATACATACAATTATGTTTAGGAACTTTATTATCCATTTACACTGAAATTCATTTCGCCAACAAAGCAGGTCAACAAAAAAATACACACAAGTCACCTCCAACAGTGATTTACCTCTCTGTTTGTGAGGGCATGTTCCCCAGCTAACAGCAGCATGCTAAGGCCTCCCATCTTTGTAGGGTCTGAAAGAGAATGACAGCAGTTACAAAAACAATCCAACATTTGTCATGCTGACACTGTAAAAACCATCTGGTATTATACACACCTGCCATGGCAAAGTTTAACTGTGGCATGCTTTCAGTTTTGGGCATTTTTTTGGCAGTGGGGGAGTCCTTGGTGGAGTTGGAAGAGAAGGACCAAACTTTCTTGCGGGGGCTGCTGCTGACAGGCTGACCGGAAGGGCTCTTCACCGGCTTGCTGGTGGTGGGACACCACTTGTAACCCGGGTTGGCCTTCATAAAGGCATCCTTGTACTGAAAGGACAAAATGGATTTGGTTAAACCCTGGTTTCAAATCGTCAAATATACATCACAGTTTTTCACTAAAAACATGAACTATTCTAAGGTATTATCTAACAAGAGAAACAGTCAGAAGTTCTATTAATCTGCTTTATCAGTACTGGGTGGGTCTGTTTTGATCTAGAGCTGCAACAATTAGCCAACAGTCGTCAACTATTTTAATAACCGATTAATCTGAGTCATTTTTTCTGATAAGAATGTAAAACTTATCTGATGGCAGCTTGTTAAATGGGATTTTCTAGTTTCTTTACTCCTCTAGGACAAGAAACTGAATATCTTTAAGTTGTTGACAAAACAAGACATTTAAGGACATCATCTTGGGCTTTGGGATCCACGTTTCACCATTTTCTTAAATAAAAAAAGGTAACTGTAATCTACTTACAGTTACTGGGGAAATTGTGTAATTAAATTACCGCTTATGAAATTCTTCATGACTACATTGGGCATAACATCTGAATATTTTCCGTAAAACGCTAGGCTAAATGTTGAATAATTTTCATTTTGTTCCTTTGCATGTTTTTCATATGTATGTTGTCTTTTTAAGCCATTTCCAGCAGCAGCCGTTTAATAAAGTGTGATGCGATTCTGATGCTTTGGATTGGTTCTCCTGTTTGAAATTTGCACACCGACCCTCTGACGGTGAAATTGCCTCTCAAGCTGTCTGAGAGCTGCTACTATGGCTACAAACAAAAACACGTTCCAGTTCTGTAAATATAAAAAACATTTCATTCAAAAATCTGAGAAGGGTTCCATCATAACCGTGCAATGCAAAGAATGTTTGCCAGCTATAGATTTGGATGTCCAAACTCAGGAAACATCAGCAGGTATGCAAGATATGTTAGTGCACAGTAATTGCCAGCAGTCAAATTAAATAAATTAGGGAAGACATGCATATCATCTGCTTGACACACCGGGCTTCTAATGTGTATCGAAGATGTATTTTAGCAGCATATTTTGCTTGGTGCATGTCCAGTGGTTGATAGTGGTCGCCATGCATAAGAAGTTAGTTATATAATATATATAGCTGTAAGAATAGAAAAAAATAGAATAGAATAATACATTGGTTTGTTACATTTTTTTCCATTCCAGATTGCCAGGATATTTTTATTTTGTTTTGGTATGATGACCTCAGAATGATCTTTTTTTTTTTTTAAACAGGTGCTTTTTTAAAACAGACTGTTGAACTTCTGATCCATAAACTGAACTCTGCACCTATTGCACGTCATTGGGCATTAAAATGCTGCTGAACTTTTAGCTATTTCAGTTCCTTTCTTTTTTACTCTCATACAAAGGAAAAAAATGCATTTTTGCACAAATGCCTTTTTGAACCGAACCACTACAATTTGCACACTGTTCATCTCCTGCACTGTTTTACACTTTGATCATTTCTGCACTTTTGTATAACTTTTTGTATAATAATCCGGAAATGTATTCCATCTCACCTGGAATATCATTGCAATATTTTATAGGATGTATGCAACGCAATTTCGTTCTGTATGCACTCCGTACATATAAAATGACAAATAATAAAGTTGAAGTTGAAGTCTGACTTTGGGGTGGCTGTTCTTCAAAATTAAATGATTCCAATTAGGGCTGGGAGATATGGTAAAAATCAGATATTGCGATATTCTTGTCCTAATACCTTGATGTTGATATCGTGGCAATTTTATAATGTTGAGAATTGGTGCTTTAAAAAAATTCTTTCACAATTAGATTTTAGATTTTAAAAAGTAATGTCTAGTCTAATATCACAATATCAATATAATATCGATATTTTTTTTCCTGCCAATTTGAATTCATGTGATGAAGGATTTTAAAGGAGTGTGCTGCTCTAATCTTAAACCTGCCAGGATTATCCATTTGAAAATGGTTCACTTAGTTAGAACTTTAGAAAAGTAATCAAAAAGTAATTAAATGTAATAAGTGCAATTTCAATTACTTTGATAAAGTAATTGAAATAGTTTTTAGGGTCATTTGTAATCGGCAACCTATTACATTTCCAAAGTAACCTTTCCAACACTGTGTAATTCTCACATCAAATATAATTGTGGGATTGTTAGCACAGAGTAGTGTTAATGGAAATACAGCAGCTTCAACACTCACCGTAAGAAGCTTATTGCAGGCCTTTTAAATGGTCTGTTTTACCACTCGTAATCATTTGTTTTGGGTGGTGACACGTGCAAAACAAATCTTTTTGGGACATTTTAATGACACTTTCTATCTAATGTACCACCGAGGGTCAGTTAGAAATAATGGTAGAAGAAAAGCAGAGTCACCTCCTTGGCCATGTCCGTGTACTTCTGCTTCTCTTTGGGCTCCAGCACAGCCCACCAGTCAGCCAGTATCTTGGTGGCCCCGCGGTTATCCAGGCGAGGATGTTCCTGCCGCACCAAGGAACGGTGGCGCTTGCAGAAGAGGAGAAAGGCATTCATTGGCCGCCGTGCACGCTGCTCATTTGAGTCCTCCTCCACTTCCTCTGTTGTGCTTCCACACTGCACATGCTGCGAGCCCTGGTCCTGGCCACACAGCTCTGGCTGCTGAGAACAAAGTCATAAATCAGAGCTAGCATCAACATCATAATCATAATTGCCATTGACACATATCTTGTCAATGGAAAGATATGTGTCAAACCATTTTGAATTGAGTATTGTGGTGCTGATGTTCCAACCTACAAATCTTACAGACCAAAGAAAAAAATCTCTTTGGTACAAATTGTTGCAAAAAAAAAAGAGGAGAATTTTAATAATTGTCAGTGAAAGTCTCATTTCAGTACTAAAATATTGCGAATCATGTTGCATATGCAATATCAGTCAAGACAATGGCAAAGATGTTTTCCTCGTATCTTGCAGCCCTAGATTAAATAACCCGTCAAGTTGTCAAACCCACTCACCTTCTCCAGCTCCTCTTCATCCTCCTCTTCCTCCTCCTCAGAGAAATCCAGAGCCTTCTTGGACAGGAGTGGGTGCCACTGCAGGCACTTGCGTTTGGGGCGCTTGCCAGTGACCTCCCCTGCAACAGGTGGCTCCTTACCTCTGCCTCCACCCTTCATGGTACTACCGCACCTAAACAACCACAGATGGCCACACCATAATATCTTAATGTGCATCATTGGTTATGTAAAATCATTATTAGTGTTATTATGGAAGCCGAGCTACCTGCTGCCATGATAGTTAGTGTTTGAGGTTTGTATTTGCGAGTGTGATAATACGTGCTGTAATGTGCATGACCTGACCAGAACATGTAATGACTTCAGGCCAGCTTGAAAAATAGGTATGGAATTAATGATTTAGCATTAGTAATCACATCAAACTAAATTTCCAAAAGAGTTAATAGTTGTCAATACAAATCTGATCCAGAAAAACTGATCTGTAATACATTTAAATGTGCTTGTCATAATTATCAAAAGTAATTATCAAAATGAGTTGAACTCTGGCTTCCAGCTGTAGTAAAAATAATTCTAAACACCAAAATGGCTGCCAATCTCTGTCCCTGTCAGATAAAGGCATGAGGAAAGTGGGATTGATTTAAAGCTCAAAGTCTCTTCAAACCCCTCAATTGCAGTTTCTGTCTTCATTTGATTTAATTATAAAAGCAGCTTAATGATCCCCCCACTGACCATTGTTTCCTCAGCCTTAATTTACTATGCTAATTTTCTGTCTTAACTCACCTTAGAGGACCCATGAGTAACATCACAGTAAGCTACAAAGGAAGGTGATTTACAACTGATGTACTTAGTAGTGCCTTTGATATTGAATTAGACAGACTTACTATGAAATAATGGTCTGAAAGTTACAGAGCTGCACTAAAATATCAATGACAAGAATTGATATCAATGAGTATGAAGTGGATGTACATACGGCATGGTCCAGAAAGTCTCACTGCAATTGCAAAGTAATCATTCTAATCTAGACTTCTTCAAAGTATTTCCATCCATGCTTTATTTCCCTAAACACTGAAGTGCTCTTATTATGAAGCTGCAGTAGGAGGCCCAGTTACAGTCGTAAAGATGTGTGGCTGTTGGATAGAAATGTAATGTTTGTTAATGGCAAGATATGTGTCAAACCGTTTTGAATTGAGTAGTGGTGCTGATGTTCCGACCTACAAATCCTATCCCAGAGACCAAAGAATAATAATTATAATCTCTCTTTTTGTACAGATTTATTTTTTAAAATAATTTTAATTTTTATAATTGTCAGTGTCATTTCAGTCCCTCCAATATCACAAATCATGTCGTAATTGCAATATCAGTCAAAAATAATGGCAAAAATATGAAGATTTCTGGCATTTTGTTGGAGGTTCATTTGGAACCATTTTAAAAAAGGTTAAAGAATGTGCAGTGAAAGTTTGACTATGTTGAGTGGGCAGAAGTGAGTGTCCTAACACTGTTCTACAAAGCTTTGATCATGTTGGCTTGGAATCACAAAAGTGTTTTACTTGTAAAGAAGCCTAAGATTATGATTTGACAATATTAAAGTAAAATTGAACATATATATTAGGGCTGGGCAAGTTAACGCGTTACTATAGCGTTAACCAATTCCTTAATTAATGAATTAACTCCGACAATTTTTTTCTTTATTATTGTAAAAGTTTGTTGCTCACAGGCTTTGTAAAACTGCAAAGTTGAATTTTCTTTTCACCGGAATACTTCCAGTCTGAAATATCACCTTGATAGTTGATCCCAGCAAATCATTCAGCGAAACACACAGTGGTGCGAGGCTTTGGCAGACTACGTTAGATACAGCGTGGTGGGGGTAAGTTTATATAAACAAAGGAAAGAGACGCTAACAAATACCATAGCGACGTGGATAGCTACAGACTGCGGGCCCATTAGGGTTGTGGAGGACATCGGTCTGAGAATCGCGACAACGACGGCAGGTATAAGATTCCCTCAAGACGCACCATCACAAGAAAAATACACGAATATAGCTCCTACTGGGGACTACTGGACTCACTGGGTAACCAGAATTATCTCGGAGTTACAGTGCATTATATTGATGAAAAGTGGGCGCTGCATTCACATGCTCTAACTAAAATGAAAACAGAGGAGAAACATTATGCTAAAACATGCGCGGGACACTTTATTAAAGTTGCACAGCAGTGGAATGTGTCAAAGTCACCGCAGTTAGCACAGATAGTACAAATAGATCCGAAACATGATCGCTGCTACGAGCCCTCTGCCTTTTGATTATGTCCCCTGCTTTGCACACGGTCTCCAGCGTTCTGTCACAGTGTCTCAGCTTAACACTGCGTTTGACAGTGTCCTTGTGAAGTGCAGTGAAGTTGTGGGGCACTCTAAACACAGTCCAGCAAGTGCTGCGGAGTTAGAGCAACAACAGAAGAAGGTGTACATAAGAAGGAGTCGCTTATTCACCAGAGTTAATTCATCTCTGGACATGATAAATACATTGTTTATGTACACTAAACATTTTATTTAACTGCTACTTTATAAACAAAATGCTGGTAAGTTTTCGCAGAACAAATGTTACGGCACTTTTGTTCATATGGCAGAACATACACTACTTTTTAATTCATTATTTAATTTTGCAATTAATCGCAATTAATCAGGGAAATTATGTGATTAATCATGAATATTGTTTGGCCATTTAAGGCCTTTATATTTTTATTTTGACAGGTTAATGCATCAAAAATATGTATCACTTAGAAAATGTAGGTTATCCCCTGATGAAACTATAGTCAGGACATTCATAATAATTATGACTATTAATTACATTACTATATTATTACATAATACTATTATAACTACATCCACAATTGTATGTTTAATCACTGTTACAAAATGAGTTCAAGATTACTGAACTACATTGTATTTGGAGCTGGTGATATTTGGAGTTGAGTGTCAGACACATCATCACCAGCAGGCCAAGTGTCAGACCACCTTAATTTACTAATCTAACCAATAGGCTTTATTGCATGGTGGGACTGTTGACAAAAAGGAGTGCCACCTACCTGCCATAGACATGGGGTTTTTGTGTTGCATTTTGGGCAAGAAGAAAACACGGGAAGAAAACATCAGACAACTGATGATTGGAATCTGACCAAAATATGTTTGTACTAGTCAGTGCTGTTGACCAATGGGCAACTGGCTCTTCTCCGTTACTGGTCACTACAAGGGCTACGCAAGAGGATTGTGGACGCTTTGCTTTTAATTAGAGCTTTCCTTGGCAGGTTTTTTTGTGGGGAAAAAAAAAGGTACCAGGAACAAAGTCACAACAGAGAGTGGTGAGTTAGACGCAGACCTCAAGAACTGCTGCAGTCCATCGCATAAGTAGTTACATAAAGTAATTTAAAAGTGAAATGTTACCTTGATTCTGCCACATGTTAAAGTTGAGGGGTCACATAAAGAATTGAGAGAATTGAAGACTTTCTTATAAATATTATGGGAACACCACGGTACAATAAATGGATTTGCTGTATGGGCATGGTATTTTTCCTTTTTTCCTTACACTATCATGAAGGGATTGAACAATTAATGGGCCGATATTTGGCAATTTGCACATAATCTGTAACTGTGTTTTATTTTAACAATAAACCAATAAAGTTAATGAAGTTAATTAAAAAGAGTGTTAGTTTGGCTCTGCTACACTGCAAGCAGTCTGCAATACCTGCAAACACACTGTTAGCATGAACATCAGGAAACTATTTTTTTTTTTACTGGGTATAATGTTTAAAGTTTCAGTTTTATTAAAAATAAGTGCTTTAAGCATTTAAACAAACATTTGTGTTGGAGGCTGTAACATTCCAAACTGTTAATGTTGACAAAGATTTTCATTCTTACTGTAAATGCATATCGGTTCCAAATATTGGTCAAGGATTTCATTAACAACTGATAAACGGTATTGGCCCTTAAAAAATGTATTGGTCCACCCCTACTCTCATGTGTCTTCAATAACGTGTCTTATAATGGACTGCAGCTGTGCTACTCAATATAAGTCATTCAGCATAACAATATCTAAATGCATCAAAGTATAGGAAAGTAAATTGCACCTGACCCATTCTTACGTTGATGCACTGATTTTTTATAACCTGGACCCTATATTTGTGTGTCTAAATGACTGATGGGAACAACAATCTTTGACATTGATCCAGTATTAAGCAAGATTGCTGCAATAGGGAGCAGCAAAACAAGCTACAATGTAAGTTAATAGGACAATCGTCCAGCTTGTAATCACCTCCACAAGTGTGCTAGTTTTGCCACTGACAGGCTCAGATTAATATTCTAAGTGTCTGACAACATTATGGAAAGGATTTCTACGGAGGTCGACCTTTCAGTTAAAGAGTAAGATCCTTAAAAAAAAAAAAAAAAAAAAACAAATTGCAAATTGCATTTGCTAAAGCCACCAGACTCCATGTAAATAAACAGTTATTGTAGCATCGTAAAATACAATACGACAGAAACAAAATAAAACCATGAAAAGCTGTTTTGGATTGTCTTTCCACTTTTCCAACCATCACAATGCTAGTTTGGGTTGAAATAAACACAAAGTTTACTGATTTACATGTGAAAATATGTTGGCTCTATACACGCTAAAACTATTGCTTATTTTAAATGGAGTCTGGTGGGTTTAGCGCTAGCGACTTCATAGCCGTCTCTGGTTAAACAGAAAGGTCTTAAAGAGATTTTAAATGTCTATCTCTGAAGGGATCCTTTCATATTGTTGTCAAACACATAGAATAATAATCTGAGCCAGTCGGCAAGAAACCAATCACTTTTGTGGAGGTGAATACAAGCTGGACAATTGCCCTATTAACTTACATTGTAGCTTGTTTCACTGCTGCCAACTGCAGTGGTCTCGCTTAATACTGGACCAGTTTCAAAGATACTTGTTCCCATCAGTCACTTGGACACAAAAACATAGGTTCAAAGTTGAAAAAAACAGTCAGAGAGACTAAGGTCTCTCAGTGATGTCATATAAACCCCAAGAGGTTTATCTCAAAAAGTATGCACCCTATCACAGCCATATGTTGTCTTTAGATTAGTTGCACACTTAATGTTCTGCATACATGCAAATCAGCAGAACTACTGATCATTAGTAATTAATAATCTCTGTATTATTTCCATCATTGGTTTGAATATCTCAATATGTTTGCACTTGTTCTGTGTCTATGACATAAACGAAATTAGCAATCAATCAATGAATGAATGACTCAATGTAGTCCTCTGGACATCATCCAGACTTGATGCCAGTGTGTGTATTTATGAATGTTGAGTGGAAAACGGGGATACTTACTGAAGAAAAAAGTATGGAAATGCTGTATGAGTGATGAAGATGAATCTGCCACAGCCTTTGTCATGCAATGACGATGCCCTATAAAATACAAGACACCGTTCTCAGTCATGTTACACTGTCATCTCTGCAACAATTTCCCAACAACAGGAGCTGGGCTGCGGGGGGAGAGACAAAAAATGTGTGCAAAGCAACTTTAATAGATCATTCGTGGTTGACACTGCAAAGCACCTCGCCAGCTTCGATGTACGGTGGGACATTTTGTCAGATCTGATTACTGATCACTTCAATCGTGCAGTCGATCCGCCCTTGTGGCCAAAACCAAACACGAAGGCCAAAAACCCTTCGACCACTGCATGCATTCCATATAGTATACAGCCGAAATGAAGCAGGCACAGTAGCAGTGACTATTTTGCTACGCAGAGGTTTAACGTTAGTTGTGTTGTGCTCAGGTAAAACTGCTGATGCCCGACCGGACTGCCTGCCTTGGGAGTGAAGTCTTGAGCTACTGTATCGAGCTTCTCGCGCACATTATCAGCACATAACGTACGAGGTATGCGAATAAACGATCCGTTTGCCTACCTAATGTGCTCCCATCTCTAAGCACACATTTTCATCTCCGTGCAAAATGTCGATTTGAGCTCTGACAAGAGACAAGCCGAATGAGAGTCCATCTTGCTTTGGTGTGGAGGAGAAACCCCAAGTACGTTACAGTAGTGGGGATATTTCACTCCTGTCAAACTCTCCGATGACAATGTCGCCGAAATGTCTCCCACTCTGAGTTGGAAAACATCCACAGTGATTAATTAAACTGGGGATTTTCTGTCCAGGCACATGCATCTGTGGGCAATGTTTTGCTGGCCAGTGGCTCCATTTCCTAGCAGTGTTACTAGGAATAAAAGTAGCTAGCTAGCTTGCTAGCTCTACAGCCTGCTAACTGGACGTGTCACGGTTTTAACATGCAATGGTTTCCCAAACAGTATAAGCTTGTCGTACAGCTGCTGACAAAACTAATGGACTAAACTGTGGTCGAAATGGCCGTTTGTGCTGTTGCAACAGTCCGTTTACATACAACGCAGGTTTGTGGCTATGTATTTGATGCGGATAGGAAGAGGAGGGGGGAGGCAAGTCATACCACCTCACTGAGAAACAGTTGCTTTGCCATTTATTTCACACGTCGATTTCAAACAGGAGTGCAGACATATTTAAGCAACACAGTAACAGTGACAACGTATGGTGTATAACGCTGGTTCTCAATGAAATGTCGATGGAAAACAAACAAATTCAAAGGGGAAAAGCCAGCAGGCGGACATCATGTCCAAAGCTGCGATAATAACAATTTTTCAGAGTGACTGACTGAGAGGTTGAGAAAATAGCGAGCGGGTTTTAACGGGAAATCAATAAAAGCACAAGTTCTCTGTCATGAACGTCTCCTTAATGTCTGAACGTACCTCTAATATCCTGCTCAAGTACCGGGGGGGGGGCTCTCATCATTGGTGCCGTCCACCTTTATAACTTATTGACACATCATAACAGTTCAGCACTGGCTGTACTAAACACAGCTGTGTGAAGTCCATCCAAATAAGACCCAAGCAAACCGGAAGCACAGCAATATGTAACCAAAATAAAGACACTTTTGCAAATAGCAACGCAGCTTATTAACCTTCCATTGCCTATTGGAAAATGAGTATGAATGGATATGCATTGATGCAGATTTGTTTTTAAGTAAGCTGTGTTGCAATTAAATAACTGCAACGCAAGGCTAATTTACAGTAGGCTACCTTTCAACGACAAAGGCATCTCAAAGGCAACACAAGACAATACAAAAAGGCACATTTAAATAGGATTTTAATAGAGTAAAATAAAATAAAAAATCTTTGGAAAAAATCTTCAAGATTACCTGGATTAGCCGCCTTTGAAGTGCTGTAAAAAATGAAAATGCCTACAAAAAGTAAACTCTATAAACTCTTTAGTCAATTCATAAATTATAGAACTAATAGAGGCAGAAAATTAATCTAAAAAATATACAATATAAAAATAAGTTCACTGATATTATCAGGTTATGTGAGAAGGTAACAATGTTATTAGAAATGGATCTATAGAAAATCAGGTTAGCCGAAGTGTTTTATTGATAACAATAAGCCTAATAATAATAATAATAATAATAATAATAATATTATGGATGATGTGGTTCACGAAAAAGAGCAACAAGGAAAAACAATGTAGAATATGACAAACGCACTAGGACTATATCAATAAAATGGTATAGGTAGGATTGATAAAAACACAAGTTAGTTTTTTCTATAAATGAAGCAGTAAGAACAGTAATCCCAATGCTGTTGCACACGTATGTTACTCTGTCAGAAAAATGTAGATTAGGAGAATATTAAACATTGGCATGCAATATATGCATAAAATACTGTTTCCAACATAAATTCAAGTCAATAATTTTATTGTCATAATGTAAACCGGAAGTCCTGTTTATTATTGTGTGTAACTTGACAGTGGTACAGAAACGCAGCACTTCGGTAGATGAGGATTTTTACCGTCGGCGAAGGCAACACATTAAACGACCTCAGTCCACGAAAGTAACACCACAATGCGTTCATTCTGGCAGAAATACAGACTTGTTCAGTCATATAATTTTAGAGAAATCACTTTCGCTTTCCTCGAGGTGGGAGAAAATTCTCATCTCAGCTAACCTATATCCCTCCCCTCCCCCGGTTTGCAAAGTGCTCAGACCCAGCCTGGCCTGTACTTGCTAACAACATCCCCGATTTAACTTAACCTTACAGCAATGGTCCGATTAACAAAGTCGCCGAAAAGCTGCCGGCTACATCAGAAAACACCGATAACGATTTCCTAAACCTTGGTTACCATCTATCTCAGTTTAGTTACTACTTGTTTCCTGGGTGTTTGTGCGCGTGATAACAGATACAAAATGTTACAGAAATGTATCACCGTAGTTTAATTGTACATACCTGCCAGTAGCAATGTAGTAAACGAGTGGCTAGTTGCTTAAATCTTCTTTAAAAAGCTTTAGACGTGAAATTATCAGTTTTGCAGCACACTGTACATTGACAATATCCACCCCGGCATGTATTGCTGTATGTGAGTGGACACTCCTTTTGATGGACAGTTGTGATACACCAATGAGAAGCGACGTTATATTCCAGTGTTTTGAGATTAGGGTAACGTCCTCAAATTTAATGTTCAGGACACATGTGGTAGATTTAGGCCTAAACAGTACAACATAACGACGGTATAAACGTAATGTGTGCCTGTGGTATTCAGTAGTGGAACTACATTGGCCTGCTGGTATTCCATGGTGTGCTTTGAATCTCCTAAATAATGCTACTACAGCCTTTCCAAGCTTTTGAGGTAGGCTACTTAGGTTTTCTTTAGAGGAGATATGTACATGTTCATGTAGGCAAACTGTTCTTGTAAGTGTCTCTGAGCAATCTGCTTTTTGATTAATTGTGTCAGTTAATCAGGTAGAGCTGATCAGCTGACTATAAATTGAAAAATACTGGTCACAATCCAATGATACACATACAATGTCCAAATTGGCTACAGAGGCTGCAGAAATGAATTTAAATCTGAATCTGTGGTGTGTCAGTGCTGTAAATCCCAAAGATATGATATGATGATGATGATGATGATGATTTGGCATACACAATAAACAGCACAGACTGACACTTAATGAATTAAACTAATACTAGCATCATTTGGCAGTCAAACAGAGTTACAATGTGCTTAATGCATTATGGGAAAATCAAGATTAAACAATTCAGCTCAATAAAATGAAATTAAATCTAGTCTTTATTTGGGAGGGAGAGAGACGGGCCCTGCTGGAGGATCTGAGCCTGCTCTGGTTCACAGTGGAGCACAAATTCACCAAGATCACTGGAAGACATCTAGAAAGTACTGTAAAAATGAAAATGCCTGCAAAAAGGAAAATACTCTATATGCATAATTTATAAATTAAGTAACTAATAGAGGCTGGAAATAAATATTAAAATAAGTGAACTTATGATGAGGTTGTTAGATACATACACAGATGTACACTGTTAGATAATAACAACAAAGCTTTAAAGGCATATATAATGTTTTAAACAGAATGGAGAAATGGATCTATAGAACTCAGGTTACCCTCAGTGTTTTATTGATAACAATAAGACCAATAATAATACAAATAATAGGGAAGACGTGGTTCATGATAAAGCTATGAATAAACAATTTAAAAGTATCACAGACACACACTGTTTTTAAAATTACATGTTCTGAAGATTATGGGTCTGGTAGATAGACAGAAGATATGACTGCACACATACTGAATGAAGCAAGAAACTACTTGCTTCTGGGTAACAAACTAAATGTTCTCG
Organism: Etheostoma cragini; assembly: GCF_013103735.1. Lineage (NCBI taxonomy): Eukaryota > Metazoa > Chordata > Actinopteri > Perciformes > Percidae > Etheostoma > Etheostoma cragini. Next base: position 7,984,998 of record NC_048419.1, on the reverse strand, counting down.
GACAGAGAGGACGGTTATCATTTAAGAGTTAATTCAAGGAAACAAACCTAATGTGTGGGATGAGTATGTTGAATGGTTTGGAAATAGAACTTAAGCATAGTCCAAAATATAAATTAATTTAGGATGTACAAAATAAATAATTTGTAAGAGGTATAGGGAATATGAGGTTACATAGGATTGACACTGGGTTTCTACATTATAGAAATGGATTTGTTTGTTGACTAAATGTGATTTCATTGTTACATTATATAAGTGAAAACTTCTTCCTACTCCTTTATTCATATTTATGATCATTTATTTATAAAGAGTGTTTTATATGTTTACTGTTCCTTTAATTTACCATCATTAACATCCTGTTTTCAACGCAGGGCTGTTGTCTTCAGTTCCATGTCAAAACAAGAACTTAATATGTTTGACATTGATCTAATTTGATGTCAGACAGGGCCTAACATTGACAGAGGACCTTGATAACATTGCATATACTCACCAGCAGATGGCAAACAATGCATATGAGATAGACGCAGCACGCATGAACGTTTGAGTTAAGACAGGAACTGTCAATAGTCAACTGTTTGAGAAACATGAAGTTGCATTAATGGGTTTTTGGAAAAGAGGAAATGGAGTGACGTGTAACAGCACATACTCCAATCTGTGGCCCTCCCGTCTTTTAGAGTCCATGGCTGGATCCTCCTGTTTCTTCAAAGCACACATTCAGCACATTGACATTAAATGGGTCATATTTCATGCTGAAAGCATTTGAGAGCATGTCAAAAACAAGAAATAAACATTAATATTGAGCAAAAATAAGCAATAATAATAGAATCAGGGGGAGTGCTGCCCTATCCACTGGCAGTGAAGCAGGATTGGGGCACTCTCAGTGGCATCCAGAGTCAGGCAGGCTGAACCGGGTTAGAAAGGTTTGAAAAAACTGCTCCAAGGCCATAAGGGCAGTTGTTTATTATGGATAGACAGTGGTGTGTAGTTCTGTTATTGGTTGAAAGATGACTCTGTAGCATGTCTATTCCAAGGTGACACAGCAATGTAGTCTAACCTGGTCTGGTGACTACCTGATTGAATGCAGGTGTGTTGATTGGCTGCAGCAGATGTCCTTTACATATCAGAATCAGCTTTATTCGCCAGGTATGAGGACACATACTAGGAATTTTTCTTTGGAGCATTGTTGCTCACACTGTGCTTACACATAAAACAAAACAAAACAACCAGAACTAAAAATATACACACTAATATATACACGCAATATATACATACTCTAAACAGAACAATATAGAGGCATGAGTGCAATGATCAATAAAATTATTTAAATGGGGAGCATAGTGCAAGGATACTGGGATAAATAGTATTATGTTATTATATTACAATATATATTCTATAAACTCTCCCAAACTTAGCTTTATGATGTGCCCTTAGTGGTGAAACTGCGTATATTATTCATAAATACTGCAGCTTCTTGCCTGCCACAGTGGTGGTTAAACATGGGTGGAAAGTAAACTAAGTAAACATCCTGTACTGGCATGATTGTCACCAAATGTTTGAGAACAATGGCCTAAATGATTAATCCAACAATAAACAAAATAGCAGTCATACTTTAATAAATAAAAGAACCAATCTGATAAATATCCCTTTCCGTTCAGGCTGGAGGCTGCGGTCCATCAGGAACTACTCTATATCCACAAGGTTCCATCCCCTTGATTGCTCACCCGTGTCATGAATTTCGTCTGGATGCATGCTTTTCACCAATGTTTGTTTCCGCTTCCTTTGTGTTGGCGCGGTGAAGTTTTGAGGACTGTGGTCTACTGCCCCTCAGATCTCTGCAGGGTAAATCCAGACAGCTAGCTAGACTACCAATGTAAGTTTTCTGTTGCATGACTAAAACTACTTTTTATTGTACACATGTTCTACCAAAACAAGTTCCTTCCCAAGGCTATTTTGCAGAGGAACCGTGCGGAGCTTAGCCATGCCCGTGATTGTGATTGGTTTAAAGAAACGCCAATAAACCACATCACGTTTTTCTTCCATCCAGGAATGGTGTGTGGAATAGCCAGACCCTCCTCTACAGCGCTGTTGAGGCAATGAACCCCCCGTCCCTAGTCACTACACTTTGCATTAACGTATCCTGGACTGCCCATTGCACACATTATATATCCTAAATGTTTTCACAATATTAAACACTGTGAACATTCTGCACCATTCCACATTTAAGCTGAGCATCCATTTTATGTTAACTTTATACGTCTACTTCACCAAATTTTAAATTCAAATGTAAATGGACTGTTCTCATATAGCGCTTTTCTAGTGTCAACAACTACTCAAAGTGCTTTTACATAGTACAGGTATTTATGGGCTAGTGTTCCATTTTTTCTGCCCCATATCCAATCTCGATCACAGACCTACTTTGAATGTTAGCCTCTCTGGGGGACCCAAATATTGATCGGTCGAATGCAAAACCACTTGGGACCAAGCTTAGGCCACAACGTTCTGAAATCATGGGCCAGCAGCTTGAGGCTTGTACATTGGCGTATAGTTAATCCCACCTGTAAGGATTGTTCCTTTTTCTCAGGTAGACATAAATCTTTTTCCAGGATAGATTTTCTTTTTGCATCCCCTCAATTATTTCATTTAATTGATAAAGCGGTGTTATTTCCAATTGCATTATCTGACCATGAAAGGGTCCTTTGCTCCACCACTGTTGGCCAACTACTTGCGGTTAGATGGTTTCTATACTTTTTTACTGAAAAATGAATCCTACATCATTTAGTTTATTGCATGATTCCAAATATTTGCAGAAATAAATGTTGGCTCTGTAGAAGACCCAAGGAATTTTTTGGATGTGATAAAAGGTTTTATTAAGGGCAATACTATACTATTCTGCTTTAATGCGCAAAGCCTTGTCACTTCAGCTAAAAACTGACTCATTGTCATTTTACTGAATTCCTCATCCATAGAACGAGGCAGTGCTATCATTTCCAGGGCAAAAGACCTAGTCATCTACTTGGTATGAGAATTAGCCCCAATAACCATTTTGCAGATATTCCCGCTAATGAATCTTCAGATGTTAATATTAGAACTGACCCTGTTGAAATAAATAAATCCTTTCAGACAATTTTATTCATTTGTATGAATCAGAGGTCACTTTGGATAAAACTCACTGTGATGGATGGTCAAATCAGCTTGACCCACCTCAATTGTCAGCAGATAAATCAGCTGACTTAGACAAATTGATTATTATAGAACAACTAAGCTTGGCAGTGCAGAATATGCAAAAGGGAAAATCACCAGGAATTGATGGGATGCCCACTGTTTTTGGCCCTTTCCTTCCGTTGTTTGAAGTTCCATATGTCAAAATTAGTGAACTCCGACCAAACTGGATTCATAAAAACGAGAATGGCAGCAGATAATGTTAGACGCCTTATCCCCATTGTTGACGGGGCAGGAGACCGCAAGACCCCAATGCATCTTCTTTCTCTTGATGCAATGAAAGCCTTTGACAGACTTGAGTGATCATTTTTATGGTCAGTCTTGGTGATGGGCTTTGGTAACACTTTCATTGGTATGATTAAAGTTAAGTATTCTAACCCCTCAGCCCATGTCTTAACATAAGACGCACCTCAACCTCTTTGTTTCCAGTTTCTAGATCCTCCTCCCAAGGCTGCCCCTTGAGTCCTGCACTATTTGTCCTCTCCCTAGAGCCTCTGGCTCAAGCTATTTGTCAATCGATTATGGTGTCACCAATATGCATTTGCAATTCACAGCATCACCTCTCTCTATTTAGGCCTTAGAAAACCCCTCTCAGTCTCTTCTTCCCGCTCAATCCCTATGCGAGGAGTTTGGTAGCTTATCAGGCTTTAAAATTAACTGGTTAAAGTCTGTATTACTTCATTTGAATGATTCTGCTCACATTTCAACCATCCCTGCTAACATCCCCTTTGTCAAACAGTTTAGATATTTTGGTTTTGAGGTTTTCCCTTGCTTAAACCAGATTGTTAAGCTGTATTCTGTTGCTCTGAGCAACATTTCAAAAGATATAGAAAAATGGATGGGTCTTCCCATGTCGACTCCCCACGCCCGTATCTCTGTGGTTAAAGTTAATGGTTTACCCAGGATTGACTTTGTGAGCTCTATGGTGCCTCTTTCATCTCCTTCTGGTTATTGGCACAAATTACAATCAGCAGTGTCTAAATGCATCTGGGAAGGTAAACGGCCGCGACTTAAGATGTCTACACTGCAGAGGAGGAAAGAGGACTTTAAAGAGGAACTTTAAACATTATTTTTGGTCTTTTGTGCTAAGGCCCCTCCTTTCCTGGCTCATCCCAGATGTGTCTGTTTGCTGGTGTACCTTAGAAAGTGCTGTGACAGATCCTTGGTCACTCCACGACGTCCTCTTTGCCAATATCTCTAATAAACAGTGCCAGCTACGCTTTGGTTGCATTATCTCATAAAAACCTGGAGAATGGCTGAAACATATTGTCACATATTCTGTCACTCCAGACATTTTCCTCTTTATAGGAAAAGAGGGTGGTTCATTATCTAAAAGACATCTTTAGCAAGACTGGCCTGTTACCTTTTCCCAACCTGTAAAAGGCATTCAGAAGATGATGAACCCTTTCTTTTTTGGATGCTGTATATACATGCATCCCATCAGAGGGACATTTCTGTATTTAAAATCTGTTTCTTATTGATTTCATGTAATATGCTAATTTTCTGAGATTTTGAATTTTGGGTTTTTATAAGCTGTCCGCCATAATCAACAAAAATGATATAAAATAAAGGCTTGAAATATCTCACTTTGCATGCAATGAGTCTATATAATTTATTAGTTTCACCTTTTAAGTTGAATTACTGAAATTAATGAACTTTTGCACCATGTGCAAACTTTTTGAGTTTCACCTGTATGTGGAACTGTCAACAGCTCGCGAAAATGGAGCCCTAGGAAAAATGTTGAACACTTGGTATAGCATTGCTGACTGTATAAAGGCCAAGCTGTAGGCTGGTGCTGTGGCCTTCTTGCTTCTGTTTGCGCATGATGGTCCCTTGTCATTTTTCCGTCTGTGGGTTTGTGTGTCTGCTTGTGTGTGTGTTCTGTGTATATATTGTTTTTTTTATTGGTCCTGAGACATGTTCTCATGTCTCTTGGTCACAAAAAAGAAAATATTGTCTGTACTAACTTCCTTAAGAACAAATAAGGGTGTTAGTAAGTCTTTTCGTACCCTCGATACAGCTGCTCCAGAGCTATGAGATAAAGAAAAATAGTAGTACCTGGATGTAACTCTAGTTCCATGAGTGTGTGCGTAGCCCTCCAACAGGATTTGCTAATGGTTTACCTTCTCAAGGCTCCATCTTTGCATCTGAGAAAAGATTTCTGTACTCACTGATCAATCACACACCCGTTTTCTCCATTTCTCGGTATCCATTTCTCCATTCTGTTTAACACAATCATGAAACTAAAGTTACAGTCAGGTAGCCACTGTCTCTATTTCGTATAAGCTCTGCTTTCTAATGGGCTTTGCTATTGGTTAAAACCTAAGGCAGAGGCCGTAGGGAAGAGATGTACTCCCATCTAAACCGGCCCTGACCCAACTTTGGCTCGAGCCCAACAAACTACCCTGAAACAACAACAGTCCAGCGGCCGTGCACCTCCTGCCTGAGGGTCTCACACCAGACTGCACAAGCTGGTGTAGAATTAGCTCCTGACTGAAAACAGCTCCAAAACACAGCTCACTCTCCCGTTTTAGCAAGATTTCACACTCAACCGGTAAAGGAGAAAATGTCCCTCCGTTGCTTGTACTGAATGTCATTGATTCATCGCAATGAGCAAGTTAAACTTTGCATGGGCACCAAACTGGATGCAGAAGACAGGAAGATTCCAGGGGTGGAGTTACCAAATCAATGTGAGAGACAAACTGTGGTGTACTTTTCAAACAGATCTTGCCAACTGCAGTTTTAATACTTACAGGAGCTATGTATAATACGTTTGTTCATGGTTTATATGTTTCACTTATTACGTAACGTAAGACGTCATGGGGGTTGTTCTGACAATAATCTGTCTATTTATACACCTTTGCACCTGCATGGCAGAGGCGAGATAGAGGGGGTGAGTATGGGTTTTTGCACTTTCCGTTGACCGCAAGCTTCTTCACATCTATCTTCACAATTTTGCAGTATTTTTCAGGCAACTGGATTTTGTTTCTTAATGGGTTTTTTCCAGCCTTGAAATGGACAATAAATCTTTGAAAGCATTGATTGTTCCATGACTCAGCCTCTTGGTGGCTTATGGAGGTTGCAAAGAAGTTGATGCTGAGCAAGCAGTTACGAGTAGTGAGTTGTTGTCTGTAGAAAAAGTTGGATAAAGCTAAATAGCTACTGGAGGCTAAAAATAGAAAAAGAATGAAGAAAAAAAGAGATGGCATGTCAAGGTTTGTGACAGGCAGGATTGTGACGTCTGTACTTAGGGTTTACTGCTAGCTTACAATATGCAAAACCAAAGTTGCTAAGCTGAAAACTGGAACACATAAGGTAGCATGTACAAGAAATGAAACGTAACTAATGCAATAACTCTGGTTTACCATGGAATCATGCATAAATTTGCTACCAAACTTGGAGGCTTGCCAACATTCATGTTAACAGACTGTTCTCAGACTAGCTAGGGTTTGCTGTCACTAACAGCAGTAGTGGGCTTTACGACTAGCTCAATGCTAACCAATGTTGCTGATAGCTACATCTGGATTTTGGGTAAACTACGGTGACCATATTTTGATTTCTAAAAAAGAAAACACTCGGCCCGACCTCGAGACCCAATTTCAGACAGGTTTCTTAGAGGTCAGTGAACATGCTTTATTATGCATCAGTGATACAAAAATAACTTAAAATAAAATTAAATCTATAACAAAATAATAGCTCTCTTTTCAAATAAATAACATGAAATAATGTTATGACCTCTTCTGTGTCAGCTTCAAAATCCAGCTTCAAATAAATAGCTGTATCTAATGTCAAGGAAGGATCTTCCGAAGCCAGAATTTGGAGGATGCTACGTCATCGACGTCCATTGAAGGACCGTTTCAATGTGAAGGATCCTTCGAATACCTCCAAGGAATGAATCCTTCTTTCACAGAATTCCCCATAGACAGAGAAGGATACATATGTGTATCACCCACAATCCTATCTTTAGTATTTACCGTTTTTTCCAGTTCACAGTTCCACGTCCATTTTGCCATCCAGTGTTTTGAAATGCAGCGTGGAAGTGAAGTTGGCGAAACAAATTCAATGATGCAAGCACACAATCACATGCTCTTGCTAGCCTGTTTGTACATGTTCTACAAGTGCTAAGGAGGACTCTGACCTAGCCTCTAAAGGACCTCTGATAGTCTTACCATGGAAGGATCCTTGACATTGAGAAACGGCAAAGATCTGTTAGAACCTTTTTAATGTTATTAGCTAAATAATAAAACAGTCTCACAAAGACACTAACTTAACAAAAAGGATCAACACTTTGTATCTTTAGTAGTCCTTTTCAATCCTGCTTTTCTTCATCATCCTTGTCTGCCCTTCCACATTTTGTTGTAGAGCTCATCTTTCCCAGCCGTTTTTGGTTGCTCGACAACTAAACAAAAAAGGTCTTGGGTGACAGTTTCTCAAATGTTGGAAGTGGAAGAAGGGAGCGAGCAGAAGCCACTGACAATCAAGCTCTATTGACAGGAGTTCCAGGCATTCAACCACCTCTTCAGTGTGCATTAAAGCTGAGGCAGACATGACTGCACTGTTTGCACAGCAACATTTTTTAAGGGATAAACAGGATCTACAGTGGTGTGAAAAAGTGTTTGCCCCCTTCCTCATTTCCTGTTCCTTTGCATGTTTGTCACACTTAAGTGTTTTGGAACATCAAACCAATTTAATCAATAGTCAAGGACAACACAAGTAAACACAAAATGCAATTTGTAAATGAAGGTGTTTATTATTAAAAGTTGAAAAAAAATCCTAACCATCATGGCCCTGTGTGAAAAAGTGATTGCCCCCTTGTTAAAACATACTATAACTGTTGTTGTCCACACCTGAGTTCAATTTCTCTAGCCACACCCAGGC
>NC_048419.1:7965632-7976804 GCF_013103735.1 Etheostoma cragini | reverse complement strand
TCAATTTCTCCACAACACATCTTGATGATCCCCAAGACTTTTGGGACAACATTCTATGGACCGATGAGACAAAAGTGGGACTCTTTGGAAGGTGTGTGTCCAAATATATCTGGCGTAGAAGGAACACTGCATTTCATAAAAAGAACATACCAACAGTAAAATATGGTGGTGGTAGTGTGATGGTCTGGGGCTGTTTTGCTGCTTCAGGACCTGGAAGACTTGCCGTGATAAAAGGAACTATGAATTCTGCTGTCTACCAAGAGATCCTGAAGGAGAATGTCCGACCATCTGTTCGTGTACTCAAGCTGAAACGAACTTGGGTTCTGCAGCAGAACAATGATCCTAAACACCAGCAAGTCCACCACCGAATGGCTGAAGAAAAACAAAATGAAGACTTTGGAGTGGCACAGCCAAAGTCCTGACCTGAATCCTATTGAGATGTTGTGGTATGACCTTTAAAAGGCCGTTCATGCTCAAAAACCCTCTAATGTAACTGAATTAGGACAATTCTGCAAAGATGAGTGGGCCAAAATTCCTCCAGGACGCTGTAAAAGCCTCATTGCACGTTATCGCAAACGCTTGGTTGCAGTTGTTGCTGCTAAGGGTGGCCCAACCAGTTATTAGGTTTAGGGGGCAATCACTTTTTCACACAGGGCCATGGTGGTTTGGATTTTTTTTTACACCTTTAAAAACAAACACCTTCATTTACAAATTTTCATTTTGTGTTTACTTGTGTTGTCCTTGACTATTGTTTAAATTGGTTTGATGTTCCGAACACTTAAGTGTGACAAACATGCAAAGGAACAGGAAATGGGGAAGAGGGAAAACACTTTTTCACACCACTGTAGAAGAGCAAGAGAAGCAGTTACGATCAAAATAAACAATAACGCAAAAAATTGCAGCAACGAGGGCTAAAGTGAACATGCTCAGAGGTTCTCCCAATCCAAGGGGCAGAAACCGTGCATACTTTAGCTTTCCTAGATCATGGGAGCACAGCAGCATTTTGTGCAGTGGGACTAATGAACAAACTTACTGGAAGAAGATTAAGCTGTGATGGGGTGGCAGGAGAAGGAGGACCAAGAGGCAGGTTGGCAGGCAAACACAGGCTCATTTATTGAAAACAAAGGAGCAAACCACATGGGCAAAAACTGTCTACCAAAAGGTCACAGGGAGCACTGGGAAGGCCAAATCCAGGGAACGAAAGATATTCAAAAAACCAACAAGGGAAAACAGTCCGAAACAGGCCTGGGAACAAAGAACACAAAAACAGGTAAAAAAGCACCGGGAAGACTCACAAGGGATAACTGGACTGGAACGCTTACAGCAACAGGCTGACAGGACACAACGGTGGGACGCACAAACTGGAATGATCTAACAAGAGACAAAGGAAACACAGGGGTTAAATACAAGAGGTAATGGGGAACAGGTGAGACATCAGGTGAATCATATTAGGGGGGGGGGCTGGGCAATCAGACAAACAAAGTGAAGCTAGCCAAGACATGACAAGACAGGAAGCTGACTACCAAAATAAAGCAGAAAGCAGAACAAACCGACACCGGGGAACAAGACAGGGCCAGAAACACTGGACCACGGAGAAAACAGACAAAAACACAAGGAGGCCAAAGAAAGGGAAACCCACACCCAAACAAAAACCCCAAACCACAACATTAAGCATTTTCTTGCAAAACATGGTCCAAGAGAAGATTGTGGAAAGTTACATTGTAACTGATTTAGTAGTAGCTGAATAAGACAGTGAGTGTTACTGTGAGCTACCCAACACATACACACAGAAGAATATGCCATTGCAAAGGGGTAACATTCATCGACAGGAAGATATTCACTGATGGCCTCACCTGAGACATGTTCTTCTACCTGTAATTTATTATCAATTGATTGAGCTGTTAATCGGCACAAGGCAGTGGCACCTTTGGAAGTCATCCAAAGTGTAGATGACGGACTGTACACTGTCAAAACAATTCTAGGATGGACTGTAAATGGATCTTTAGGAGGGGCCCACAGTTATGAAACTGTTTGCAAACAGTCCCAGGTTTGTGTCAACAGGATCCTGGTTGCAAGACTGCATGAATTGTGCAAGCAGACGTTTAAGATTGAATTTCCTGAAAGTGATCAAGAGGAACAGCAGGGATTATTAAGAGAGGACAGACAGTGTATGGGCCTTGTTACAAAGTCAGCTAAAAGAGTTGATGGCCAATTTGAAATTGGCTTACTTTCACGGAACAAGGAAATAAATATGCCTTACAATTCCAGGAACAATGTGTTTTGAAGCTAAGGAGGAGGTTTAACAAAGATGCCTCATTTTACATGAAATCTGTCTTTATGAATAATATCCTATCCAAGGGTTATGCACAGAGAGTTCCAGCTGAAGACTTGGAAAAAAGTGATGTTAGGGTGTGGAATCTACCACATCATGGAGTTTCCCACTTGAAGAAAAGGAAGATTTGGGTGGTATTTGACTGTGTGGCAACATTCCAAGAGAAATATTTGAATGATCAACTACTATGCTATACTGTTACTGTTATACTGTTATATAATACCTCATAGGACACTGGAATCTGTGCAATTTCATTTCATACAGTGCAATATTTAATATAACCTTTCCATTTCATTACTTTCATAATACATAATATTTATTTATTTAATATTAGTACTTATCATTTAATTTCATCACTTGCAATATTATTTATTAATTGTTAACACTTATCTACGTTTACACAATGTGCATTCAAAGCTAATTTATATATGTATACAGTTGCTCTCCGGACTCAGGACTGTGAGCCGGCACCCCCCGCCCCTCTCTTTTTTCTCTGCACTACCTACACTTTATATCTTTGACTTTATATTTTTTATTTTTGATATTTTATACTGTTATCTTATATTCTTATATTTTTTGTGTCAACGCTGTAAAGGGATCGCTTTAATCTTGTCGCACAAGTACCGTGTACTTCTGTACAATGACAATAAAGGCATTCTATACTATTCTGTTCTACTGCCATGGCCCAGATCTTACAAGCCCATTGATTGGAGTCATGACTAGATTCAGAAAAGAGCCTTTCGCAATCAACATTTTGACATTGAAGCTAGGTTTTATCAGGTGAAGGTATCGCATAATGACTTGAACCTCCTACGATATCTCTGGTGGCCTAATGGGGTCCACAGCCAGGACTTGGAGGAGTACAGGATGAATGTTCATCTGGTTTGAGCTACTTCATTACACAGTTGTAAAAACTTTGCACTTAGAAAATGTGCAGAAGATCACAAAGAGATTTTCAGCAACAAAATAGTTTTTCAAAATTCTTTGAGCGCTTCATGTGGGACTTCAACAGAGTGTAGTGCTATAACACCATTAGCAATAGCCTGGCTTCAGTTGGTGCAGAAGAGGAGGCTGTCTCTCTCTAACACGACCTGAGAGCCATCTGCTCTAATAGGGGTTTGCACTCACAAAATGGGTAAGTAACAATCGTCATGTGGTGGCTGCTATACCTGAAGAGCAAAGAGCAAAAGAGATGAAAGACTTGAAAAGAAAACTTGAAAAGAAAACTTGAAAGGTTTGGTCTATGAACTACTTCCGTGTTGGGTGTTGAAGGAAAATATTATCCCACTTTGTAATGTCCTAAAATACAAAATGTCTATCATGCTAAGAAATGTCTTTTATTACATACTAAAAGTGTCTTTTTAGTTAGAAGCACAATAAAAGGCCTCATGAAGGCCAATGGGTCACAGGAAGTTCACAGGTTTAGAATAGATGAATGTGGTTTCAACTGTAAGAGAGATAGAGGAAGTATGGAAACATTGTGCTTTGTTACCAATAGGAACAGAATGTCTGGACTGACTGAAGGGGCCAGATGCTGTGTCAGACAGCCAAAGAAGAATGAACTTGAAGAAAGAATAAGAAGAACGCAAATGAGATAGGGGAGTTTGGTGCTAGGGTGAGTTTAGTCTTTAAGGAATTCTGAATAATGTGGTTATGCTGTGCTTTCTTACAATACTGTTTACTAAACTGTTAATTCAGAATCTCGTCTCCTTGAGTCACTGGTTGAGGATAAACGAACACGCAAAGGAAGGGCTAAATTGGGACAGATTATAGTGAGATTAGTTTTGGGCCTTAGGGCCCAAGGTCCAGAGCCAAACCCTCTTACAAGATCTACGTAGAAAGCTTGGATTGGATGACACTGTGCCACTATCAATTGCTAAAGAAATGGAGACGTTTGATTGAGGAGTTGTGTCAGTTCGAAGACTTCAAGGTATAGAGATGTTTGAAATCTGCAGAGTTTGGAGAAGAAACTTCCACTCAACTACACCATTTTGCAGATGCAATTGAAGTGGGCCATGGAATAGTGACTTATCTGTTGTTACAAAACATCATCAAAAAGTGCACTATAATGGGAAAGGCCAGATTTGCCCCATTGAAGCAGATTAGGCTTCGTATGGAGCTTACATCTGCCACAGTTGGAAGTCGTACGGACCTGATGTGGAGGAAGGAGCTGCAAATGCAACTTAATGGTTAGCACTTCTGCTTTGAAGTATATCAACAATGAAACCTCGAAACTGGGTTTTTGAGATCCCTAAAGTTCCAAGACCATCGCAGTGGAGGTATGTAAACACTTCAAGTAATCCTGCAGATTTGGCCTCTAAGCGGTGAATCTGGAATCCCTCCTGAAGAATCAGGAATGGGTGTCTAGGTCTCAGTTTCTCATTCAGCCAGAGGCCCCTGAGATTTAAAGGGCTGTGAATACTATATAGACTAAAGTTGAGGATGTTGATGCAGTAAAATTAATTATCAATTACTTCTCGTCTTGGATTCTCTTGAAAAGGATAGTATGTTGGATCCTTAGGCTGAAGAAACTGCTTATGTGTCTCAGTCAGAAGAAGAAGCAAAAAGCCTTGAACTTGCTCAATTTTGCGCTAATGAGGCCTAAACAAAACTGGAAAACTGGAAAAAGAAATTCAGAATGTCAAAGCTCAGGCCAATGGTGGTTACCTCTCAATAGAGGAACTAAGGAAAGCTGAGTTTGATATATTCTACTTTTACAGAAAAGAAGATTTTTAGCCTAGACAAAAGAGAGGCTGTCAAAAGAAAAACATTTACAAGCTGAACCCATCGCTCAAAGATGGTGTCTTAAAAGTTGGTGGACGGCTCAGTAGGGCAAGCATGCCCGAAGATTCTAAACACCCTGTCATACTATTAAAAGATAGTCAAATCTCCAACATCATTCTTCGACATATGCATCATCAGAGTGGACATTATGGTCGTAACCACTTGTTATCTATGCTGCGACAAAGATGTTAGATTCCAGGTGAAAGTGTTGTTCATTAGGAAAACCCTGTCCAAATGTGTTATCTATCGGAGGTTGCATGCTGCTCCAGGGTGCCAGCAGATGCCAGACTTACCTCAGGATAGAGTTTCCCAAGAAGAACCTCCATTCACACATGTTGGAGTGGACAATTTTGGACCGTAAAGTAAAGTATGGAAGGAGTGTATAGAAGATATATGGAGTTCTTTAGCCATCAGCGCTGTCCACATCGAAGTTGCATCGTCCTTGGATATAGATTCCTTCATCAATGCTCTTTGTCGGTTCATAGCAAGACGTGGACCAGTGTTAGAACTACGTTTGGACAATGGCATTGACTTTGTGGGAGCTGAGCATGAGTAAAGGGAGGCCATCAAAAACTGGAATCATGCTCAGATCCAAGATATCCTTCTCCAAAAATAAATACAGTGGGCCTTTGGGTAATGTTTATGTTTGTCATAGCTAATTGTATGTTATATATCTGTCCTGTAGCTCTTACGGTGTTTCATGAAGAAAAGGTGTAAGGGAAGAGAAAGTAGATTTGTGTTCATATCAAGGCTGACGGCTGAACATAAATGAAGATTTTTGGAAATATCAGTATTCTTCCCCATTGTCTGGCTGGGGGTTTGCTACACCAGCCACATTTAAGTCCAAAGTCTGGACCCATAGTTGTTCTGTAGTGTTGTAATTTCAACTTACAGACAAAAACTTTGTTTTCTAACAGTTTGGGCTTTCTGTGAAACAATAGAGAAAACCTACACTTAATCTTTTCACAGTCATTTTGTATTCGTAGTTAGACTGATATTGTGATGTATCATCATGGATTGTCTAGCAATATATTGATTAACACAGAATTTATTTTTTGTGACCCATGTATTGTGTTTACCATCGTATCATAAGGTACACTGTGATTCTCACCCCTAATTTTGTTATAGGAACTTTCAATCATAGTGTATAGCAATTTTTTTTCATATTTAAACAGAAAATCACACTTTGACCATAAGAATGTTAATATTATCACAACAGACAGGGACAGGGATGTTACCACTGGCCCTTAAAGACCAAATGTATTGCAGAAACCATGAGCAGGGGCCTCATTTATAAAACTTTGTGTAGATTCTATTCTTCTGTGAAACTTAACTGTGTACTCTTCCTAACCTGGCCTGCTGTGTGCTTGTGTGTGTGTGTCTGTGTGTCTGAACAGTATGTGTGCGTATCTGAGTGCAGGTGTCTCTGTGCAGGAATGTTGTCTATCTGCACTTGCTATTCATCATCAACTTTATTGCCAGACTCAAGGTCAATTCAGAAGACACAGACATGACTTACAACATACATTACAAAAAAAATACAAAGATAAACCTATACAGAGAAATAAAAACAAAAGAAAACACAGTTCTGCTTTTCTATAAAAGACATTTATACCAGTATTTTCATAGTGATAATTGGTACCATATGGCACTAAACCTAGAATTTGCCAGCAGCATAACAATGCTGTTCAGGCGACAAATGAATTTGTAGGTCAGCCTCCTCAATAATGCCTGGAAGGTGCTGACCCCTGCATTACAAAACAAAACTTGCACTTGAGCACCTGGGTTTGTTGAGGAGTATCCTCATACAGTCATTAGAAGCAAACTTAAGTTACTGCATGCTTCCCTTTTTAAACTTACTCCATAAGGGAGCAGCATACAAAGGAGTACTATATGCTTTAAACAGGCTAATTTTGAGGTCATCCATGCACATGTGGAATTTTCTTACCAGCATGTAAGCTTGCGCATATATGAGCTGCCTCATCTCCTCATCATCAGATAACTGATCTGTAATATAATGTTTGGCATTATGCAACACATAATATTTCACCCCATATTCAGAGCAAATATTCAGTAGCTGCTGAAAACCATCAGTGCTGGGAGAGAAAATGGCCAGATCATCAACAAACATAAAATGATTAACCAAGGTGTTACCAATCATAGAGCCAGTTTTGCAATTTGTTGGATGACTCATGCATGTCCAAGTTGAAGAGTGCTGGTGACCCCATTACTTACTCCAAAGGAGGCAGAGACTGTATTACAACATTTAACCCGCATACTCCGGTTGGCATACTAGTGAGCCAGGATGCTTATAATACTGTCAGGGGTAGCCTTTTTGCTAAATATTTAAAATAGCTTTTGATGATTGACTCTGTCAAAGGCCTTGGAATCATCAATAAACCCAATTAGCATAGATTCATTCTGCCTTATGTACCCCTAAGTTGGGTCCTTCAAGGCATAGATACACAAATTTGTACCAAGCTTAGTTTTGAAGCCAAATTGAATGTCAGTGGTACCAATATAAGGACATAGACTATCAAGCAATATCCTTTCCAGTACTTTAGATATTACACTGGCTAGGGATATTGGCCTATAATTCTCCAAACTCCCAACTTTGCCAGCTTTGTCCTTGATGACAGGCACAAGAGTAACAGACAACATAGATTCAGGTAGCAGTCCCTGTGTCATGAATCCAGAAAAGCAAATGGCAAGCAGCACTGCCACCTTTGGGCTAACAAATTTAAGGTGCTCTGCTATGATGTGGTCTGACCCATCTGTTTTCTTACACAAAGTTACATTTCAAGCACTTTCACCTGTTCTGATTATTTTCTGAGAAATAAGCACCAATAATGAAAAAGTCGTGTTTCTATTTTTGTTTTACATTTTTTATAATTGAATTTCCTTGTTTTCTCACAAATAAAACGAAAATGATCATCTAATCATAAATGTGATCTCACGGGGGTAAATCGCAAATAAATAATGTGTACAAACAGGCTAACTTTTATCCATGCACATGTAGAATTTTCTTTCCAGCATGTAAGCTTGGGCATATACAATATGCGACGCTGCCTGTATATCATTGGTGATTGAGCTAAGGTAAACATCAGTTAGGTTTTTTTACATAAATTGTTACGTCTGTATTGATTTAAAAGCCTAACATGGTGGTGGGTCCACCAGACCCGGGAACATTGTTTGATTAAAAAAATATTTTATTTATTTTATTAATTCAGGACTATGCACATTAATGAACAAGCACACCAACATGTAAATGTGCCAGATTGTAGCCCAAAGGCTACAATATGAACACCACAAGGGTTAGGTGGCGCAGGTGTTTTGGATGCAGTTTGTGCGCTCTGCATCCAGAGTATGTTATCCATGTGATATTTTGTGTTGCTGTCGAAGGTTATTAAAACGCAGTCTACAAAGCCCTGGGAGCGTTACGCACCATCACACGCATGGCTTTTGCAAGGAATGTTCCAACTGCAAATTTCACTCTGCCTCATGCAACTTTTCCTTGCGTAACAGGTTTTATAAATGAAGCCCCAGGCCTATTAAAAGGGATAATCTGTTTAAGTATTTGACAAAAGATGTAGGAGTCAGGGTTTGAATAAAACGACACAAGTGAGACATGTTTGCTGTTACAAGGGTTATGAAGAGAACATGCACCGCTCACCAGTGGCTCATTTCTGCCCTCTGGTGGACTGTAAAAACACAGTACACACTCTGAAATGGAGTTTGTTTAGATTGTACTGATTTTTTTCAAAAATAAATAAATGTTGTTCAGTCAGGACCACTTCGTCAAACTAGATTCATTAATCTGCAATTTGTATTTGATGGTATGGCTCTGTGTGGTGACCTCCCTGCCCTTCCATGTGCATACATCTTACTTAAAGTAAATACTGTCACCAAAATGCAACCTAGGTTCTTTTTGTGAATGTACCCGAGTCAAACCTTTGTCTAATAGCATATTCAGGACGGAAACGCCATATTTAAGATTTACCGTATTTTCATTTTAGGTCAAATGGCCTTTTGAATGGGGGAGCTAGAGTTTCCTAAAAAGAAAGGCGTTTACACAAACAATGTTCTCAATGCTGAGTTCATGTGTAGAGCCCCTACTTGGAGCGTTTCATGTTGTGTCGAGCCTTCTTTGTGTTTTAAAAGTAGTGATTTTGATGTGGTATACCCATTCAAAAGATCATCTGATCAAAAACGATAAAACGGTGAATCTTTAAAGTGCCTCTTCCGTCCTTGTTATGCTTTTAAACAAAAGTTTGACTCAGGGACATTCACAAAAAGAGGTTGCATTTTGGTGAGCATCGCGCTTTCAGTGGGGAGAGCAGCAGTGCAGGATCCCCCAAAACCACCGTACCAGGCAAAACCTTCCTGCCATCAATGAGCCTACATCAAAAGCCTTAAGCAGAAAGAGAACAGTAGCAGGAACCATGTTGCATTAAGAGAAGTGAAAATATAGCATTCATTCCTATGAGAGTTTCTCAAAGCGCATGATGCAGATGCTCTAAAACACCTGGATCTTTCATGTTGACAGGCCCGTAACCATAGACATATTAAGAGTAGACGCCGCATCGACCGCTATTGCCTATTGGGGTTGATGAGCTGTGCTGCCGCCATCTTGGACCGGTCACCCGTTCCACTCAGTGTAATGTGTTTGGCAGGTGCAATGAGCTGTCAGCGCGTTTAATTAATCAATCTCACAATACCAAACTGATATTCATGGGTTTTTTTTACTACAAAGATCATACATGTAGCTTTGATACAGGACAAATGGTTAGGCGTATTTTAATATTCATAGTGTCCTTAAAGCTTCAGTAGTTAACTTTTGTAAACATGTATGTCACTAGGTCCTGACAGTAGAATATGAGACGGATAATCTGTAAAAAAATCAAGCTCCTGTGGCTCCTTCCTGTGCTCCCATAGACATAATAAAGATTAGACGCCGCATTGGCTGCTGAGCGCGAGATTTCCAGCCGCCATCTTGGACCGGTCATACTCGATACTTAGCAGCAGAAGATACTAGAAGCCAGAGCACTATGCAGAATATTCCTGCTCAGATCGGCGGATTTTTTTTATCTTATCTTTTTAACTCTGGGTTCTGTAAAGCATTTTGAATCTATGCTTTGAAAATTGCTACATAATTTAAGTTTTGTGAGTTTTAAAGGGAGATTTAACCAAGTAAATGTGTAGTTTAAATAAAAACTGCCACTTTAATTTCATACTGCTACTTTAAATAAGTACTGGTACGTGTGCTTTGTTAGGGGTGAAAGATATATCAACGCAATATCGTTAACCAGCACATCGTTATATAAGTGAGTATGACCTATACATTATTCTGGGGGTCCTAAAGCAGCACTAATATATGCTTATGTTGTTATTACATTGGGATTGTCTCTGGTTTAGTTGGGATTTGTTTGATAAGACTTGCACGTTACTCTTATAAGTTATTTATGCATTTTATACTGTCCAAACAGTAGAACCCGTCCTGTTCTAGACATGGTCCTTAGTTATTTATTCATGCTGGACCAGTCCAATTTGACTGTCAGTTGAAATAAAACTTTTGTTGTAAGAAAACTTGTTTAATTTGTGAATCTATTTTGTAATTTTACATATGTTTAAAGATATCGGAATAACCATCCCATGGGCTCACCACCTGTGGGAGGAACCGCTGGGGTCGGGTACGTTGTCATATGGGTGGCGGCGAAGGTCAGGGGCCTCGACGGACCAGACCCGGGAGGCAGACGCTGGCTCTGGGGACGTGGAAAGTCACCTCTCTGTGGGGGAAGGAGCCGGAACTTGTGCGGGAGGTGGAGCGCTACCAGTTAGATCTGGTGGGGCTTACCTCTACGCACAGTCTCGGTTCTGAAACCATCCTCCTGGATAGGGGTTGGACTCTGTCCTACTCCGGATTTGCCCAGGGTGTGAGGCGCCAGGCGGGTGTGGGGATACTCACAAGTCCCCGGCTAAGCGCCGCTGCGTTGGAGTTTACCCCGGTGGACGAGAGGGTTGCCTCCCTACGCCTGCGGGTGATGGGGGGGAAAACT
>NC_048419.1:7947059-7965532 GCF_013103735.1 Etheostoma cragini | reverse complement strand
CCCCAGTCGGAGCTGGTTGATGTGGCTCGGGAAAGGGAAGTTTGGGGTCCCCTGCTGGAGCTGCTGCCCCCGCGACCGGATACCCGATAAGCGGTCGAAGATGGATGGATGGATGGATGGATGGAATTCATATCGATGTCTCCATATCACATTCTGTCAATGTCGTGCAACCCTAGTGTGTGTGTGTGTTGGGAGTGGGGCTGCTAAATGTCAAGGTCCGGGAGGCGATTGATGCAGAACAACGTGGTAGCCTACTGTGTGTGTGTGTGTGTGTGTGTGTGTGTGTGTGTGTGTGTGTGTGTGTGTGACAAATATAAAAAGCTTCAAGTAGACTCTAATAACATAATCATATTGTTTCTTGTACTTAAATATCTAACTTTACGGTCACTATCTGTTTCTTCTTCCCTATCATATTTATAATGTGTGATACCTATTATAGTTTTCATCACATATGTGATGTAATGGTATTTTGCAAATCGTCATTTACAAATGATACATACACCGAGGATGTCTGGTCTATGGTCTATGGTCTAGGGTGACCAGGCGTCATCGGATTTAGGGGACAGTCCACGTTTTTGGTTGTCTGTTCCTTTGCTTAAATACAGATGAAAAAAACTACCTCTGTCCCTGTTCTGTTTTTAAAGAAAAAACATTAGGTTTTTCAATCAGATTGATAGTCAAACTGGAAATGTCCCCGTTCTTCTCTCTTTTTGGGGATTATGTTCCCAGTTTTGATCTCGGACGTCTGGTGAATTTATATCATATCTGAATATTCTATTACTGTTAAGCTCACAATGCCTATTTAAATACGCCTAACCATGTGTCCTGTTTCATAGCTACATGTATGACCTTTGTAGCAAAAAAACCATGAAAATCAGTTTTGTATTCAGTGAGATTGATTAATTAAACGCGCTGACAGCTCATTTCACCTGCCAAACACATTACACTGAGCGGAGCGGGTGACCGGTCCAAGATGGCGGCCCCACGTCTCGTCAGCGCCAGTAGGCAGTAGCGGTCGATGCGTTGTCTAATCTTTATATGTCTATGTGTGCTCCTACTGACACTTGCAGAAATACACCGCTCCCGGTAAGAAACAGCCAATCAGAGCCAGGAGGACTGTCTTAGCAGTGTCAATCACTCACGTGTACGTGCTGCTCATACCCTCCCCCGCAAAGCGCGTAGGCTACCGTGTTCAAGCTCAAGATTGTCGGTGTGCTGCAGCTGTGCTAATTGCGGAGAAACAACTTTTTAGGAAAACTGCCAATTTCTTGAGTGACACCTGCTCAGAAAACAAAGACGGGTAAACAGAAGAAGACCGATGACGGAAAGCGAGCTTAAAATAAAGAGGTAAACCGAGCCCGAAATTAAACGAGGGTCAACATCAGAGCGGCTTTTCAGAGGTAGAGGGAGCTACAGCTCCTGAAAGGATTCAACACGGATTCAGAGCTAGCCACATTTCTGCTTGACATGTAAGTATCCCTGCTTGATTTGTTTCATTTTTTAGGAACTACACAACTAAGATAACGATGGTTACAGTATCACTGGTGATAGCGCAAATCTCATTTGACTCTGTAGCTTGTTGCTAGGTCTAACAGTTAGCTTGTCAGCTTGTAGGACGGCAGGAATGTTGTAGCTAGCAGGACTAAGTTTACCTGCTAACTCCTTCAACCTCAGTATAAGCTATGTTGTTTTGAAACCTACATTTAATAAGCCAAAATGTTTTTTTTTGTCAATCACAATTAAATGTAGCTATGGTGAAACTAGTTTAATTGTGCGCTGTCCCTGTCAATGTTTAGCAAGGCAGAATTCTATTTTTGATTTATTTTTTTAAACATACAAGATTTGTTGCCCCTCAGGGTGTAATTTGTAGATCAAATGTCTGACACCAGTTCTTTATGCTCCTTCAACAGGTCAGACATTGCCCCAGACACAGAGGCACGTGAAGGAATCGTCTTCAGTCTAAATCAAAATGTTCAGTATTTCCTTGTGCGGGAGTACTTTGCAAAAAAGCTGATTTATTTTACCCATATGCAAAATAAAACCTAAGCAGAGAGCAAGGGGGAGGAACCTGGAAGATTTGCTTGTTCAAATTTTTAGGCTAAGTCCACGTTTTCTCAGAACTCTGATATGATATAAATTCACCAGACGTCCGAGATCAAAACTGGGAACATAATCCCTGAAAAAGGAGAAAAACAGGGACATTTCCAGTTTAACTATCATCTAATTGAAAAACCTAATGTTGTGTCATCAAAAACAGAACAGGGACAGAGGTAGTTTTTTTCTTCTGTATTTAGTCAGGGACATACAACCCAAAACGGGGACTGTCCCCTAAATCCGAGGACGTCTGGTCACCCTACCCCAGACGTCCTCGGTGTATCGATCATTTATAAATGAAAGGTAATAATAATAATAATAGGTATTTTGCAAATCACACAATGTAAATATGACAGGGAAGAAGAAACAGATAGTGACCGTAAATTCAGATATTTAAGTTTAAGAAACAATATGATTATATTATAAGAGTCTACTTGAAGCTGTTTATATTTGTCTCTCTCTCTGTCACACACACACACACACAAACACACACACACACACACACACACAAACACACACACACACAGTCGTGTCTGGCTATCTTTGTGGGGACCAGTCATTGACATAATGCATTCCCTAGCCCCTTACCCTAACCTTAACCATTAAACCTAAATGCCTAACCTTATCACTTACCCTTACCCTAACCATAACCTAACTCTAACCCCACTCCTAAAACCAAGTCTTATTCCTCAAAAAGCCCTTTAACGTTAAGGGGACCGTCATTTTGTCCCCACAAAGCTGTCAGGTCCCCATAAGTATACTGTATTCACAGTTTTTGGTCCCCACAAATGTAGCTAAACATGGCCCACACACACACACACACACACACACGCACACGCACACACACACACACGGGTTGCACGACATTGACAGAATGTGATATTGCAATGTAATTGCTATGTAAAATTACAAAATAGATTCATAACAAATTAAACAAGTTTTCTTACAACAAAAGGTTTATTTCAACTGACAGTCATGTTGGACTAGTCCAACATGAATAGGCTATGTAAATAAGGACCATGTCTACAGAACAGGACGTGTCCTACTGGTTGGACAATATAAATATATAAATAAAGTTAACAGGACAGCTCCACAAAATAAACTAAATTTTGAATACTTATCGCACCTTTCGATATATTTGATAAATGACCAGTTGTCTCAGCTCTTATTACATAAGTATTTGGACAGATCCACCTCTTTTATGTTGTGTTGACTCTGTACTCAAGCACATTGCTATTGAAAAGGCTATATTATATATATAATTATTATATTATATATATATATTATATATTATATTATATATATATATGTAAACCTAACTTATGTAGCAATTTTCAAAACACAGATACAAAATGATTTACAGAAGCCAGAGTTAAAGAGATGAGCAGGAATATGCTGCACAGTGCTCTGGCATCTTGTATCTTCTGCTGCTAAGTAACAAGTATGACCAGTCTAAGATGGCGGCTGGATTTCTCGTGCTCAGCCTGCCAATGCGGCGTCTACTCTTTTTATGTCTATGCCCATAACAACAAGCTGGACATGGACACTAGTGACAGTTTGTTTGAGTTGTCGTAGCAACATCGCTCATCATGAGTATCTGTCTTGTGGAAAACAAGTATACAGAGAGAACTCGTCATTCACCCTCTGTTCAACGTAGGCATGTCAAATCAAGGAGTAAATTTCTTTCATACTATTTGTAGTGTATCACAGGATTACAGTCTAAACTTTAATGTTTAAAAAACATCTTTGAGGACAAAACTTGATTTCAAAGGTGCTTTAAAAAACACATTGAGAGTCTCAGCTTGATAAACATTTACAAGACATCTGACTTTATTATTTGCTTAAAACGCCTTTAGTAGGACAGATACTGATTGAGTATAGTAAGCAGTACGCTAGTATGCAGTACTAGTATGCATTATGCTAGTATGCAGTACTAGTATGCAATACGCTAGTATGCAGTACGCTAGTATGCAGTACGCTAGTATGCGATTTTGAACACAGCCAATGTGTTTATTTTAGTCACTTATATATTGTAACCATATCTATACATAACTATCTATTTACTTCCTGAACATAAACAATGTCAAATTAATAACAAATACACACAAGCTGATTTTAAAAGAATCATCCATTTAATTTCCTTTTGAAAAGATGGTTGCTGTAGTAATGTTTTATACATATATATACATACACACACATATATCTATATGTACATACAGCGATGCTCTTAAGTAGTTAATTAATTCATACAGTAATGCAAACACAACTTCCATGTTCATAAGCTTTAATAAATGCAAAATGTTGGAAAATATATATATATATATATATATATATATATAAAAACTGACAGTGTTGACATGTAAATGAAAGTGCATCCTGTGTGTCCATCACTCCACTGAACAAAACAACATCTACAGTCAAATGTGTAAATCAAATATGGCATGTATGTCTCATTTTAGGTATGTGGTATCTTGACATTGACAAGACAGAAAGACAGAACCCCAGAAAAGACAAGATTAATATGTAGAGCAGCTCATTTTACCAGGAAGAATGAAAACTTACCAAACTCATTATATTTTTGTCATGGATCATGGTTGTAAACATTTCTTGTGTAAAACTTTTTTGTGTGTGTGGAAATGATCAAAGCAAACAAATCTTCCACAATGTCACGTAAGACCCAATGTGCAGATTGATTCAAATAAATTGAAAATTGAACATAAAAAAAATAAAAAATAGAGCACAGCTGGTGCAGGCAGGCACACCAGCAGTTAGTGTAACAATACATCCGGAGTGGTGGCAGAGGAAAAATACAAAGTGACACACAAAAATATATGTGAACAGCAACATGAAGGTAATAATTGGTGAGGTTCACTGAATTTTAGCCAGACTTTAAAATCCATTTGCTATTAGATACAATACTGTAGACATGAGTATTAACACTTTTTTAAGTCTTATTGAAAGGGTTGTTTAGCATAAGTAATAAGTTCTAACAAATAAATTGACATGTCAGGAAGTAATGTAGCTCCTATAGAAGCAAAGTATTAAAAAAAGATTTTGACTGTGTCCTATTTCAGCTCTTACAATCCCAACAAAATGTCCTTGCTTGATGCAGGTCTTTGTTCAGTGGAATGTTCACGTTGCGAACCTCACTAATTCATGAAGCAGGCAATACCATGCTGCATTCATCAGTCACTGATAATACATCTCTTAAACTGGACCAATGGAAAAAAGCCAATGTAGGGTGTATTATATCATAAAGCCATGCATCCACTGCACTCTATTGAAATGAAATGCCAAAATACTGAAAACCAGTTCATCACTTAACCTGTTCCACTTCCCCACCAGGACTGTCTGTAGTTTAACCGCAACTTCCTGCTGCTGAACTCTACCTTCATGGGCAGCGTCTTTCCAAAGATGCAGCCCCTGAATATGGAAAATGCAATGCATATCAGCTGACCTGAGGAAAATGTAGTTGGAAGACTTTGGGTTAACTACATATTTTATGGGATCAATAATATTAACAATAGGAGAATCATAATTGTGAATTGTAAAATTAGTTAAAGGTGCAGTAGGTTAGACTTAGAAACTAACTTTCTGTCATATTTGCTGAAATTGACCCTATATTTGAGTAGAATACATTAGGCAGGAATTTTAACTGCGTGGCAATCACTGCTCATGCACATGCATTCATTCGCCCTCATGGGAAGAGGGGCTTAGGGAGACCGGTTGGGATTTTGCAAAAAGGGGGGAGGGACTAAGAAGTTGTCCATGTTCAAATTCTTTCAAAGTCTTGGATCCCCACAATCCTACCTACAGCACCTTTAAAATAGACACAAGTCGGATTGGATGATTCAAATCTGCAGTTTTATCATGTCTTAAACTGCTCATATTATGCTTATTCTTAGGTTCATAATTTTATTAACAGGTTGTAGCAGAATAGATTTATGTGGTTTCATTTTCAATTAACACTATATTTTTTGTTGTACTTCACATTGCTGCAGCTCTTCTTTTTTACCCTGTGTGTTGAGCTCTCGTATTTATATGCGCAGTGAGTACTGCTAGCTTGTCAGTTGCAGAGCATGAAGGACTGCCATGCTAGCAGCTATGTGACACGTTACAAAGGGACACGTTTCTCACAGAAAGGCAGGACTACAAAAGAGCATACCTGCCAACATTTGGTTTTCAAAGTCCGGTAGATTTGTGTAAGGGGTGGGGGAGTACTGTTAAGTATACTGTAAGTGTTAAGGGTATTATTTACATTGCAATATAAATTCAAACATAACTTAATTTATTAATATTTCTTTATATTTGTCAAGTTTTTAACACTTTGGTACAAACATATTTAATCATTTTTCAGCATTCCTTGAGTATCACTTATTATGTAACTAAGTCTCTCTTTGGTATGTTTCATCAGTATGTTTTGTAAACAAGAATATGTGCTCACTTTTTTTGCGTCTTAGTTGTATGTGCCAGATTTAGCCGCTCTCAGTGCCCTTTTGGAGGAATGCACTTTGAAGTCAAACTGGTGTGGTTAATTATAAATGATGAAATCGCCTTTTTGCCCTTATGTGCCTCTTCTGCGCAATGGTGCCGCTGTTATTTAAGATGCTGGGTGATGGCATTTTTTCTGCTGTGCGCTACATTTAAACCAAAGCAACACAACTTACAAAAAACATGTAATGATCTAAACTGAAACCGCCCCCAAAACTATTCAAATGTACAGCTACATTTCCATTTCTTTGCGGCAACAGCACCTTCACTTGCCATTTTTAGCAGCTGGCTTTCGGGTGTCACTACCCGATCTGAGTCGAGTGAAGTTGTGAATTGTGCACGCGTCACTTAGCAACAAGTAGCCTATAAGTTGCTAATGAGAGACTTCCGTAATGTCTATACAGTAAAAATGGACCTATTTTATGAAGTTTGTTCACTGCTGGCTACAAGGTAGCAATCAAACACAACAAAGGCTGCCAGTTGAATGGCGTTTTGAGCTAAAGTTAGCAATCAAACGATCATAGATAGCTAAAACGTTTTTTAAAGGTTTTCCATTTTTGTTGATTGTTGTAATGAGAAAAGTTTATAATTTTATTGATTTCACAAATGACGTAAACGTTTAAATCTGAGTATGCGCAACTCACATCTGCGCTGAACTCACATTGGGTAGTGACATTGGATCTGAACTTTCCGCAAAGCTTATGCAGAGATCAAATGATCAACTTGGTTATAGGTTACCAGGATGAGGTGAACAACAGGTTGAACATTGTGGTGTGTGGCTGTGCGACTAGGAGGCGTTTCATACAA
This sequence comes from Etheostoma cragini, assembly GCF_013103735.1. Classification (NCBI taxonomy): domain Eukaryota; kingdom Metazoa; phylum Chordata; class Actinopteri; order Perciformes; family Percidae; genus Etheostoma; species Etheostoma cragini. The sequence goes on along the minus strand of NC_048419.1, from coordinate 7,958,140 downwards.
GATCTGGCAACTGGTCAACATTAGACAAACATCTTGGTCCAATTATTTATAAAGGAGTTTGGGCCATGCAAATTACGGGAGTTTCCCGGAAGAAATAAGGGGTCCGGGAAATAGGGTTAAAAAATGGGAGAACCCCGGGGAAAAAACGAGAATGTTGGCAGGAATGCAATAGAGCTGTTTGGAACAGTTTGTGAACAGTGTTTTCTGTTGGGGATAGTAAGTCCCTTTGGGATGGACTTTGGGCTTTTTCACTTTGTAACCCTATACCGTGAACTAAAAGATATATAACACAATAAAGAAAAGGGAAAAAGCCAAAAAAAAGCATAATATGAGCACTTTAAAACACAGCAAGTACACGTAAATGCTGCAGTTGTGTTAAGAATAGCACATCCACAGCAAGCAGAAGAATGTTTCAACGTGCATAGGTCAGACATCCTTTACATTGCTTGCCAATGGCACTCATTTTTAACATAAAAATACAAAGTATATAAAATATCACTCTGGCCTTTACCTATCAGATGTCACCACCCTCTGCATAATGACACCTTGGGTCTGATTCAGTCTTCTTTCACTAAAGTTTAGATGTGGAGGAGGATTAAATTAGGAAAAGTATTTATAAGCCTTTATCTCTGATATACAGTAAACCTTCTCTGTTAAGGCAAGTGGTGACCAATATGCTATGGAAAAGAATGATGTCAGATGTCTTGAAACATTGTGCAAAAATAAAAGGAAACACTGACAATTTTTGTCATTTATCATCAGCCACAAATCATATCCAATTTATAATGAGGGACAAGAGAAATAGGATCCTGTACATAAAAACATAATTTTCATCTTCAAAGTACACACTTGTTTTGGAAATGACATATGATTTTGAGTGCTTATCAGTCTACTACAGGTACAGTATGTGGCCCATACAAACAGGTCAGGGTTCAGTCATCTCACTGTGCCATCTTGCACAATAATCAGTGGATTTGAATATTATTTGCTTTAAAAAATCTTATTCATTACTGTAATCAAACAGTGCTTATTTACTAAAACAATGAATAAGTGCACTTTTGAAATGTCCGTATGATTACAAACATATTGTAACTAATATATTTACTTGATTACAGTTTGGGTAAAACATGCTGTCTAAATCACATAGCAGGAATATACAGTCACTCACACATTGTTGTCATGGCAATCTATCGACCAATGGCAGTGCAGTTTAACAGAACAAGAAGGTTATCACACTGGTATTAGTCATTCCAAGTGCTTTAAGTAGGCTTACATGATAGATTTTTAACAAAGCAAGGTACTATATTACTTCATGCCCTTTCAAACAAGGCAAGCCACTGGTGAGTAAACTATAGTGATACACTGTTTCATGCCGGGATCGCCCTGATGCAACTGGAAATTGAAATTGAAACAAGTCCTTTTTTTAAAAACCAGATGTCCGTTACGCTTCCTATGTGTTGGGGTTCTAAACTCCAGCAGATTTATGAGGACTATGGTTAACTGTTCCTCAGATCTCAAATCCAGACAGCTAGATGGACTACCTGTCTAATATGCGTTTTCTGTTGCACAACTAAAATAACTTTTTAACGTACACGCATTCCACCAAAACAAGGTCCTTCCAAAGGCTATTTTCCAGCATCACTATGGCTCCATGCAGCGCTTAGCGCCGCCCATGGCGATTTTGATTGGTTTAATGAAATGTCAATAAACCGGAGCAAGTTTTTCTCTCATCCCTGAATGCTGTCTGGAGTAGCCACACCTTCCTCCGCAGCTCTGCAGCGTTGTGGAGGAAGCGAGAACGCTGCAGTCAGCAGCGGTGAAACAAGCTAGAATGTAAGGTAATAGGGCAAATTTCTAGTTTGTATTTACCTCCTCAAAAGTGATTGGTTTGCCGCTCACTGGCTCAGGTTATTATTATAAGTGTCTGATAACATTATGGAAAAGATGCCTTCAGAGATAGACCTTTAAAATCTCTTTGAAACCTTTCTGTTTAACCAGATACAGCTCTAAAGTTGCTAGGCCAAAACCCAGCAGACTCCATTTAAAAAAGACACTTAATAATAATCTGAGCCTGTCAGAGGCAAAATCCGCACTTTGGTGAAGGTAAATACAAGCTGGACAATAAGTTTCAATGTAGCTTGTTTACCCCTTGTTGGGGGTGGCAGTAGCTCAGTCCATAGGGAGTTGGGTTGGGAACCGGAGGGTCACTGGTTCAAATCCCCGTGTGGACCCTAAAAAGTTGGGAGCGTGGATTGGTGGCTGGAGAGATGCCAGTTCACCTCCTGGGCACTGCCAGGTGCCCTTGAGCAATGCACCGTACCCCCCCGACCGCTCAGGGCGCTGGTTCAGCTGGCAGCCCACTCACTCTGACATCTCTCCATGTATAGTGCATGTGTGTGTATTTCAGGCCTGTGTGTGAGTACTAACAAACATTAGTTATATAACACTAACTAATAAACATCTTATCTTGTTTCGCTCCTGCCAACGGCAGCAATCTTGCTTAATACTGGAGCAATGTCAAAGATCGTTTTTCCAATCAGTCAATTAGTCACAAAAATTTAGGAAAATAGGGTCCAGGTTGAAACAAATAAAGAAGTTAGAAGAAGAAGTCTTTAATGAAGTTAATCTTTAAGTGCAACAACGATAGGGAGTATTATTAAGACCAAGGTTGTGGTGGTGGACGGATCAGGAGACCGGGGTTTAGCTCCCGTGTCCTGTGTGTCACTAAAATGAACATATTTTAAACCCACTCCCCATGTTTTCCTAACCTAAGTGATTTTACCCTGCACGTTAAAGAATGACACCAAAGGGATTCTGACCCAGAGCGTTGTGGCTTTTTGAATAGTGATGGCAAGCATCAGTGTTTGATGAGTTAGGATTGAGAATGTGTATTTTTAGTACAGTTTGTGTTGCAGCTCAGCAGGGACACACCAAAGGAGCAGAGGTGACTGCGCGGCGGTTATTCCCAAGATATACTGTAAATCCAAATCAAACCGTTCTCATTAAGACTCTGCAACAGCAAGCCCGAGGAGAACATGCTATCTAAATTAGGGTCCTCTTGAAAAAAAATTAAAATGTACCACTTTTCATGATGAATTCATCATGTTGCTACAAAATATCAACATTTGACACTTGCTTTCACTTTACTTTCATGTTCTGCATTTTCTGTTTTTATACTTCAAAAGGTGCTGGTCCTTTTTTTGGTATTCCTATTCTTCACTGCCCTATCACTTTCAAAGCACAACAAATTTAGGGGGGTGGCAGTAGCTCAGTCCATAGGGAGTTGGGTTGGGAACCGGAGGGTCACTGGTTCAATCCCCGTATGGACCCAAAAAGTTGGGAGCGTGGATTGGTGGCTGGAGAGATGCCAGTTCACCTCCTGGGCACTGCCAGGTGCCCTTGAGCAAGGCACCGTACCCCCCCGACCGCTCAGGGCGCTGGTTCAGCTGGCAGCCCGCTCACTCTGACATCTCTCCATGTATAGTGCATGTATAGGTCCTGAGCATGTGTGTGTATTTCAGGCCTGTGTGTGAGTACTAACAAAAGTGTGTACACAGAGTGTAGTGCAGTAATTTCCCCATTGGGGACTAATAAACAAATTATCTTAAATGTGTTTAAATTAAATAGAATAATTATTTGACCGCCTCTTCCATTCCAGATCTACAAAAGTAAACATCAAATGTCTATTCCACCATAATATTCCCGTCCATCCTAACACAGTCACAACATACTACATCATTCAAATAAAATATGCTCTGTAAATGACCTTTTTAATCAAAGTTATATTTCCAATAATAAATAACTCGGTGCTTTTGTGCCCGTTAGCAATTTAAGTAGCAAAAAATAGTGTTACATCTCCATTGCCAATACCAGCTTTCTCCCTTCAATCATTGTCAATGCAACAGCTGGATGAGTCTACGTGTATATAATATATATCATAAAAAAACATGAAAGTCTACAGTGATTAAAGCAATATCCTCACACATCGTCAATGTCACGTCAGAGAAATAAATACAGCAAGGGAGAAATGACAATATAAACACACACAAAGCAAAGCTGTGTTCAGGGGATGCATAGATGCAAAATCCGACAAAAAACATAAAAAAACACTGAACTTCATGATTATTTGCTAGTTGTTGCAGTGTGAAGGGTGTCACAGTTCCTATTCCTGTTCTAATTCCTACTTTCCTTCCTATGTTAGCAAAGCAAAGAAATCTGTACTGCATATACCTCCTCCAGTTTCCCGTTTGAAAAACCACACAGTGCCGATGTGGACACTTACCACATAAGTATTTAGTTTTCATTACATTTCTTTTCTCTTTTGTTCAAATAAAAAGAAAAATCAACAAATATACAAACATGTCCTGACACTTGTGGAATACATTCAGGAACATTCATGTTGAGTGAAAAATAAAGCATTAACCAAACAAAATTGAAAAAACATGAAACATATACACAATAATTATTTATGAGAGACTATTCATCGCCATACAGTTATCATATGTTACAACTTATTAATAGTTTCTAGCAATCCAGACTCCCTCCCAGGGTGATGAGTTATTATAGTTTCTCCTTTGAGGGGATCCAGATATAGGGTCCTGAATGTTCCTCTATCACCTGTTTGCAGTGGTTATAAATGTCCTCTAAGGTGTCTCCTTGAACCAGCGCTGCAAAGCAAAGGGAACTCTTTATGCACTGTGGAACTTTGCATAGAACATATAAATCATACAGGTGTCAAATGTTTCCAATATTTCTGACTTCTCATGACAGACAAAAAGACTCTGTGGACCCGCTGCCCCATGTCTAACACTAGTTAGCACCACTGAGTTGTCTGAAGTTTGAAAAAAAAAATTGAATGCCATTGAAATATACTATCATCACGTTACAAATGAGCTTATTATAGTTATATACATACACATGATTCCATAATTCAATTTAGCTTAGTCAATGAAAGACAGACAGCGGCAGAGTTGGATTTAAGATGCCAAAACGGCAATATTATAGAAAGTGTTTGGATATTTTGAAGTGGGGTTTCTTGTGGTACTTATCCATAGTGGACAAATTCTAAATATAGCGTACACTTATCCTGAGATGGATTTTTTAAGGTGTCTGAAATAGGTTTAGCTGCTGCTGGTCCACAGCAGGACATTGCTTGGCTTCTCCAAACTACCTTTTACTGCAGCTAACACAGTGGCTATGGAGAAGTAGGTCATACAACCACACTTAAAAAGAACTGAACTATCCCTTTCATTATTTTTATATTGGATACTTTTAATAAAAGTGAAAGTTAAGAAATGCAAGATCATAGCACTAATACAAACATTTTTACACATGCTGAATCTTCACAAACATCTTTTTAGAATAATTTTAAGTTTAAATCTTCCCATGCACTTCTATTGATTATCTAACAAACTTAGCTTAGCTTAGCTTAATCACTTAGCTTAGCTTAAACACTGACACATTTGCCAGCCTGGATGATCCTGATATTTTTGGCATCTGAGCCTCGTGAGCACTGCTTCCTTACTCCTGTTCTGTGGCGAGTTGGAAGGAGAATCTTTAAATTATCGTTCACCCAGCTGGCCTTGTGTGTTTATATTCCTATATTTCCTATATATAGTTTTAGCAGTGGTGAACAGTGAGGGTCAAGCTGACTATAAATGGCTTATTTTGTATTTGTGCTTTTATCAATTTCATACCTGTGAAGAATTCACCAAACTCCTGCTCCAGCCTCAAAGCTCTGTCAAATGTCTTCCTGGCTTGTTCCTCTGTCAGTCTCTTATTCATGTCCCTGCGCAGAGGGAAAGGAAAAAAAACATCCCACACACATGATTCCGTTTTTAGATTTAGGTTCCGGTTTTACCAAACCGGTTTAACTTTATGCTAACAATTTGAACTGGCAGTTTTCCATATGACCCCTTCTGTCAAATTAAAAAGAAGCTGACATTAGTATCCTGTGACGACAGCATCACTGCACTAAATCTATCTGATCTAATCCAAATCTGCACTAAATCCCACTTGTATTGCAGGCAGTGTTGGGCAGTATTACTACTAGTTTAATTACTTCTCAATAGTATTGCTGTTTTCTGAATCAAGTAGTTTTACAGTAGCTTAACTCTTTCATTGATCAAGTAGACAAGCTACTGGAAAGTTCATGTCTTGTTTTTGGGGAAAGGATACGATACATGGCAGTCTTACTCCTGCTCCCTCTCTTGGTCTACTCGCCCTGTGTCTCACTCCAAATGCAGACTTAATGCTTGCCGGCGTCCATTTTGTGACCCTTACAACACTCACACACTACCTCATCCCTCATTCACACCTTACACCACTGATTTCACTGATACTCACACTCCACTCGTTGTTAATGTTCAGTTGTGTATTTCATTTGCTTTTGTTAAATAAAGTACTTTGGTTTGAATAGTTGAAATAGTGTGTCTTCTACATTTGTCTTTGCCCAAGAGCCAAAGTTGAGACACATTAGGTCCCCCTATTTAGCATTTATAAGCATCACAGAGACATTTAATGAATGGCTTATAACATGCTATGATGTAGTTGTAAGCAGATATCAGGGCATTGTGTGTAAGTGTTAATTAATGTACAGTATTTCCACAATTATAACTTCTCCTAAAAATACATATTTAACATTATTACAACAGTGTTTCACTGTATTAAGTATATTGTATTATACTTTTCTACAGCAGCATCCACTCTTTGGTGTCCACAACAAATACATTAATAAACACTTTTATCTGCTTACTGTTATGGTTTCTGTTGGTTTTTAGGTTCTGTTATTGTTTTCTGTTATACTCCTAGTTTCCTTACTTGTCACCTAGTGTTACTTTCTGTCTTGTGTCTGTTCTGTTTCCTGTTTTATTTTGATAGTCTGTTTCTCGGTCTAGTCCTCTCTGGTTTTACTACCTGCCTTGTGTTTTCCTGCCTTTGTGATTGTCGTCCCTGTCCTCTTATATTTAACCTCTGTGTTCCATTTGTCTCTTGTCAGATCCTTTTGTGTGTTGGTGTGCGTGTTCGCCTGTTCCAATCATTTTGCTCAGCATTTGGACTCTTCCCTGAGGTCTTTGTTTCTCTCCCTTTTTCTATTTTGGACTTTCTGGATTCCGGTTTTGGCCCTGACGTTTTGTTAATAAATCTTTGTTATAAACACACTTGCCTGCCTGCCTTCTCTCTGCATTTGGGTCCTCACTTCCCTAAATTGGGACACTTATAGCTACATTATAGTATAAGCGATGTATTGCATGCTTATTTATAGGTGATAAATAAGAGGACTTAAAGTAAATACTTGCGAAATTCCAAAGAGTCCTTTAGTAATATAAAAGTATATGCACAGCACGCTAGTGGAAGTATTAAAGAGTAGTAAAAGACAAAATGAATACTTACAATAAAGAATCAATAGACTTTGGTTTGATGAAGATGGCGATGGGATAGAGTTGTGCTACTTGTAGTCGTTTGATGGCATTTCCAGACACATCCAGAATGCAGTGTTTACCCTGAGACAGATGCAAGACTTTACAAACCACACACACTCAAAACTCTCAGCTTCTAAAATCAAAGCTGCACTATGCAAACATGTTTAAATCTTAAAATAAATCTCATATATTGTAAATCTAAACTAGGTCCTAAACAGCATCAAGTAAAAGTTCAGAAAAAGATGTCAGAAATGTTCTTCTTTCCTCTGGCATAGATATCACAAAGCAGCCGGTTGATCAACATGAGCTGTTAAATTCTACAAGAACTTGGCATTTGAGCATTTACATATAGTGCACTTGCTTCCGTGTAGGCAATTTTAGCCCTTTTTATGTCTGTGTTAATTTATTGTGAGCTAAGGAGTTCTGCTCTCAGAATATCACAGCATTGTCAAACTAAACCTTGAATCTAGATGCCAAGATCATTCAGAAGAAAATCCTAAGCCAATTTCAGAAAATAGTGCTCGTCAGCCATTAATCAAATCTCTAATTTTCAAAGGTTATTGAAACTGCATTTTGGGAATGTCCGCCATTCAATGTATACATATCCAATTTCTTTTCTAAAACCCCTCACATTTGTAGTAAAATTCCTGTGGCTCAGCATTAAAGTTTTCTTAGAATTGTTTGTGTCTTTCTAGTTACATAATTCAGTGTTTCCACTACCATGGTGGTCCAAAATGATCTAAAAATGCACAGTTAGCATAGCAGAATAACGTTTTAAAAAGTTGTGTTTAAAGGGTGCCAGGCACCCCTTAAGCTCTGAACTTGGAATCGTCACTGCATGTGGTGCAGCTTTTATAAACAGGAAAAGAGTCTCACCCCTTCAGCCACATATTTCACTGACTGGACACTCGTTCCATACAGATTATCGTTGTACTGTCCCGCCTCAATAAACTTGTGCTCTTGGATGTCCTTCTCCATCTGCTCTCTGGACATCACATAGTGGTAGTCTCGCCCGTCCACCTCATAGTCCCTCTTGGGCCGAGTAGTATCTTTGGTGCAAGGACGACATTTATAACTTAGTAAAAATCATGTAACAACTTCTATTGAGATATCTTTCAAGTCTATCAAGCACATACCAATGCTTGTAAAGGTGCTCTATGCAGATATGAACACGGGACACAGGCACTGGTCTTTTAACCATCCCTCGTACTAACTGCAAGGCTACATCCACACTACTACTACAAACAAGAGTTTAAGTTTCAGTAGCAGAACTAATCCATGTCTGACATCACATATCACATGACCAGTCACACATACTGGGCACGTGCGTGCCGGTGTAAACAGGAAGCAGATTGTCTGACGTTACTCTGCGTTTGAATATCACGGATGTAGAAGTTTAAAATACAGAAAATACTTTGGAAAAAGAACAACAATGGTAAAAAGTAAGAATAGGGATTTCTTAGCCGACGAGGTGGAACTGTTATTATATGTACCGTATGAATGTAAGCCGACCAAACCAACACGACTGACTGACGTGCATCCTTGTTTCCAAAGGTCTACGTTTGTGTCCGTCCAGACTACAAAGAAACCCCAGAGTTTTCAAACCAAAATGGGGGCAGCAGTTTTTCCATATTTCTCAGTTTTAAGGGCTCAGAAACGCCAGAGTAGTGAACTTGAGTGAATTATGAACGCCATGATGGGCGGTGGAAGACCTGTGCTGCAGACGGACAGCAAGCTAAACGCGTACACAATCTGCAGAGTAGTCCTCACCAACACATGATGTGTATGTATTTCCTTTCTGTTTTAAATTAATGATAAATAATAATAAAAGTAGCTAGCTTTGGCACACCCAGTGAACAACGGTATGTGGGTAGTCACACTCAACAATCTCAAAGGCAGAGCAGGATACCCAGGGGAACTCATATTATTGTTAGGAGGAGGTCTCTCCAGTATTTTAAATTTTGGACTGCAGTAACTATTTTAAAAACTAGCTGTCAGTATTACATATTGCACCTTTAACTAGATTATACATGGAGGACCAGATAAAAGGAGTGCAGGTATTTGGGGGGGGGGGGGGGGGGGGGGGGGGGGGGGGGGGGGGGGTTATTTCAAGACTCAATTACTAAACAAGGGATGGATGGAACAATGAACTTAGCGTATCCACTCACTTACCTTGGTGCCCTGAACTGTTAGCAGCTTTATATGGTTGAAAGGTATATTGAAATAAAAAAGATGAGTAAATCAAAACATGCAAGACAAAAACTGCTTTGGCCTATGAAGGACACATCACATGCACAGAGGGGTGAGGTGTCTTGTAAGGATGAGTCAAAATGGAGTTACATGTTTGAACTGGGATCACATAAACACAAACACACACACACACACACACACACACACAAACAAACACAAACACACCACGCACACAAACACAACACGCACACAAACACGCACACACACAAACACAAACACAAATGAGTACTTAAGCACCATCTAAAGCTGATACTACACTATGTCAGCATTACATGTAGTTTCATGAGCAGCTCCACAGTAAACCAAAAACAGTACAATCCAATTCATGGTGTTAGAGAAAGGTTCCAGTGATAAATAAGCAGCCTTCAAAAATATCTTCCTTGGCACTGTGGTTGTGTGTGTGTGTTTCAAAATAATAATAATAATTTGTGTGGGCTACAGCTTCTGAAATCACCATCCTCACAGTTTAACAGTTTATCTGTCAAATTTCAGTTCACCTTTGAGATGTGTCAGCCTCCAGCCACATTAATTGGCAGAATATTTTATATTTTTCTGCAATTTTCTAATACATTCAGAGGACATCCACCCTGAAACACTGGAAAATGAGTAGCCTATTAATGGCCTTTATTGTTTATTTCAATTTATTTATTTTTTTTTTATTTTTTTTACATGCTGTTGAAACTAGTAACGTTAGAAAAACTACAACACAACACCGGATCTATCTAGACTGGAAACAAAACAACAGTTGTTTGGGCTTTCAAGCCGGCCAAAGAGTAGTAAAGAGTCATATGTTGTAAGCTTGAATGTTAATAAACTTTGTATTATGCATAATAGGTCATGTTTATAATGATCACGAGGTCGCGCCCCACTCTCTCCCGGGGGGGCGCGAGTAGACTACAGGATGGGAGGAGAAAAAAACTGTGCTTAACCACGGGAGCTGCCGTGAGCCCCTCTCCCGTCCAAAAGCACTCACAGTCAGCAGTAGCCTCGCGCAGCAGGCACAGCCTGCAGTCAGAGCCGGGGCTGCCAACTCTCACGCATTGGCCGTGAGACACACGCATTTGACCGGTTTCACACGCTCACACGCCACACCCCCGATTTCTCACGCTGAAGTGTCAACCCGGTCGGTCAAACTTCTGAAAGATGAGTTTATCTGTAGATCTACCTGTTGAGCCACTCGCGATCGACTAGTTGTGCTTTCAGAGACTGTGAGGGGTTCAAGAGCGCTCCCCGGCTTCAGGTATGAGCTCTGAGTATCACAGACCCGTCCGTCGCTTCGTGTCCTCTCTCTCTGTAAAAATAGAGGACTCGTTCTGCTGTGGGCAGTGACGTGTTGCATCTGTGCAGACCTCCGATACTGAGCAGCGTACAGCCCCCTCTAAACTATGTCAGAGACCAGAGACCCGAATG
>NC_048419.1:7928953-7946959 GCF_013103735.1 Etheostoma cragini | reverse complement strand
TGTCTGGGTCAGTTCTTATATCATTAGAAATTAATAATGTAAATAATGTAAATGCTAAATGCCCTAAAACCTGTTGATGCTACAACAATGCAAAGGTTCTTAGCCCTAGAGTTTTGCACATATCATGTAACACTTGATTCCTACATTTTTTTGCCAAAAAACTCTCCAGAAAGTTTCATTTAATGGTGTATTTTTCAAAAGAAATTTCCCTGGGGGGGCATACCCCCAGACCCCCCTAGGGAGAGCCCCATCCCCCCACATATAACAAATCCCAATTTAAACCCTGAAGGATAAACACCCAAAGAAATTGCTTTGTACACGGCAAAATATGGGGCGGCCCATTATTATAATAATAATAATAATAATAATAACAATAATAACAATAATAACAACAATAAAGCATGTAACCTCAATAAATATATAGCAATAGCCTAGTAATGATGATAGGCCTAATACTACTCATAATAATACTAATAATACTACTACTACTAATAATAATAATAATATCTGCAAGCTCACATTAGAAGTCTGGTACTACAACCAATTATAAAAATAGCCTAGCAATGATAATGGGCATACCTACCGCTACTGATAATAATATTAATAATAATAATAATAATGTGGGCCTAAAAAAAATAGCCTATCTATCTATCTATCTATCTATCTATCTATCTATCTATCTATCTATCTATCTATCGTTTGTTCGTGGTGTGGGGGGCGTAGGGCACTAGGGCCCCAACTGCAAGAACCAGCTTTGGGGGGGCCCAGCTTGCAAAAGGTTGAGAACCCCTGCCATACAATATGTGCAGTTATCTGAATACAGATGTACAAAATAAGGCAGAATTCTTTTTTTTATTTTTTTAAATGACAATGTACATTTAAAATTTACATTGTCATTTAAAAAAACGATAATTATGAAAATAATATTTTATAGATCAGTGCATTTGTATGTAACTTTTAATGTTAAAATAATTGTCAGAAGGCACCATTGGCCCCCGGGCATCTTCCCATTATCAAATCTGGCACTCTTTAAAAAAAAAAATTTGACATTATTTCTTTATAGCTTTAGGTTCAACTATAGCTGTCATTAGTTTTAATAAGGAGGTGCAAGAGAGCTTTTTCGATTTGATTTTAATGTTTCTTGTCACCATAAAAAAACAATTCATTCAGGTATTAAACACCAAAAATTAAACAATTGTTTTGATTTAATTATAACACAGTAAATTTACACTTTGGTAAATTGCTATAACAATGTGTATTGTATTTCACTTTATTACTATGTTTGATTTGTCTTATTTTGGCATTATAAATCTTCCACAGACCAAAAGCCACCAGAAAATTCAAAGTGAAATATGCAGTACAACACTGATGGGATGAGTGGGTGACATCACGCTGACATCACAGGAGATGTGATCATGGTCATGACTGATTAAGGAGCAGGTTAACACATCAGACAATGATTTCACCATTTCTACTCATTGAGAGTATCACATCGTGCCATGCTAGCTTTAATTTCACATATTTTTGTTTTTCTTCTCAATTCCCATTAACTACTTACGTGGCACACACGAGCCAAACTTGTCTGGAAATTCAGATATCAGATCATCATTGATTCTGTCCTTCATCGGTCCCAGGATTATGATGGGTCTGGCATAATTAACTGGAAGGAAAAAACAAAGATTCACTGCATTTCTTAACATTTCTTTAGAAAACAATTGAGCAACAATGACTGTTTGTTACACATGAAAGTAAATCTTATTCCATCTTTCCCCGTGTTGTGTTCAGGGGAGCTTTAGTTGTTGTTTGTATGCAAAGATGCATAACAAGATATGTATAAATACAGAAAATAATGGAAATATGAATACAAGCATGGATAGCTAAATATGGACGATAATGGACCAAACTCAGTGTTATTCCTGCAGAGTATTGGTTCCAGTACACAGCATCATGGGTGACAAAAGCAAACTACAAACAACTAGTGTATATAAATCACTTTCTATTATGTTTAAACGTACTATACTACAATATCCTGAAAACTCTTCAGAAACCGACAATACAAAGCTACCATAACATTATGGAGACAATAGCATGAACTCTCCTCTGCTGATGTCTTCTGGGTAACACTGTGCTACAGTATTTGACAGCTGGCAGCAGTTGACGTGGTGCCTTGAGAGGATTTAAATTCCAAATGGGAGGTTTTAATTCTTATCTTTCAATAAAGTTGTGTAGTTGCTGGAAAATACAGTTATTTACACACTACACAGACACACTACATTGTGACACACTACACAAATAGACACAGCTAATGTATTTGCAATATAAATACTATATTTATATCCTTATAACATTATTAAGGATAATGTTAATTCAGATAGTGTATGCTCCATATAATCAACTATGTAATGACCTCTCTCTCAAAATAAACACTTCATATTAACAGATGTGTTCCAGAGCATCACATGAGCAGAGCCACGCCCCCACAAAAATGCATTTTGCTGGACTAACTGGTTGAAACCATGATGTGAGTGCCCTGACTGACAGTGAGCAATGCTAGAGTGAAGCATATTAACACACTGTGTTTCACATGTTGAGGGCCCGCTTTGATGACACATTTCAATAAGTGAAAACTTACTTTCTTGCCGCATCACAGGTTCATATGAGAGAATCACATCCTCTTGACTCCCTGGGGGACGCGGGACAAATACTCATTAATAACATAAACAATATGCCACAATACAAGCATGGCAGCATATGTCACAGAACATGTCACTGTTAGTTTTGGTCTGTCCTACTGATGATAAAAATTGACATGTTGCCCTGGTGACACATAAAATGCCTCTATACAGCTCAAGCTATATCAATTAATAACATAATAATCTGTCATTTCAAATAGAACCAAAGAATTATAAACATTTCATCCACTTTTAAATAATTTGCTTTGATGTTTTGGCCTCAACTGAATACATTCAGGTGCTCAGTAAACTTGGTACAATACGACATAAAACTTCATATTTAAAGATACCTGGTTGGGGATTTAAACAGTTACCTGATGTATTTGTAACTTCACGTACATGCATTTAGCAAATGCATGTATTTGAGTTTTTGTTGGATAATTGTGATGCTCTGCCTCCGCACATGATGTTGTTAATTGCAGTTCATATGCTTTCAATGAGAAAGGCTATTACTAGGTTATTTGAAAAGCACTTTCCTCACTCTGCATCAAGCAACATTAAAATAAAAAAGGAATTTCCAAAATATTTATTCTGCACAAGAAAATCCTGAAATGACCCAGATTAGTGGTAATGAATCTGTTCACTGAAATCAATCTGACAGTATAAGCCTGTATCCCAAATGACTGACACTTTTACTTAACACATTACAAATAACTTACAAAACCAACAGATGTTATTGTGACGTGCTCCAAAACCCGGCTTCGACACAAACATGCTTCCATGCAAAGACAAAAACACTTTAGTTGTTTAAGCCAGTGTCATGCAAACATGCATGAAACATTATCAACATGTTAGGAAAGGCGTCAGTGAGGGGTGCAATTATAAAAGAAATGTTAAGTCTGCTCAGCATGCCAATATAGGTTTGGGAGGCTCCAGTACACGATAATCCCACAGCTGGCCTGCAGTAACAGTGCTGCTTCACCCAGACAGACACAATTTAATTAAATTTTAGTCATAGTATGAAATCGTAACAAGAGTCATCTCAGGACACTTTACAGATAGAGTATGTCTAGACAACACTATAATTGTTTAGTGTTGAATTGTAAAGACCCAACAATTCCAGTAATTTCCCCAAGAGCAAGCATTTAGTGGTGACGCACACAAAGTTTGGGACCATGGGTCAGCCGCATATGCAAGAGTAGAAATGGACATGACTTAATACCATGCACCATTGTACAAAGATTCTGGCTAAAAGGAAGTTTTTCCTCACTACTGTCACACCAAATGCTTACTTGTGGGAAATGTTTTGGTTTTTGTAAATTAGTCTAGACCTACTCTGTCTGTAAAATGTCTTGAGATTACTCTTGTTATGATTCAATACTATAAATAAAATAAATTTAATTGAAATTGAAAATAACACAGACAGAGAGGTTGTAAAGCTGGAAGAAAATCAAACTTCAATCAGCCACTTTTAAGTGTATTCATTATAATATATAACAAATCATCTTATCCTCTTCTGACTACATGTAAATTATTCAAGTCAAAAGATCAACCCTGGTTCACAAGACAGAAAAAATGAGGTAAATCCATACCAACATGACCTTTATTTCTTTTGATTATTATATTTAAAACAATATTTTGTAAGCCTTTATGTCAGCCCTTGTGACAAGCTATTTAACTCTGGAAGTAGCACCTTTACCATAAAACAGACCCAGCAGAGGAGACAAACACCTAAATGCCTTGCACATCTTGATTTTAGTGAACCTGCTTTACCTCTTGTACAGATGTTACACTGCAAACTGAGAAGCAACACTAATCCAAAAATTGAGCATGCAACAGTGCAGGCAAGAAGAACACGTTCAAACAGGACACGTGACGAGGAGGGCCTTCTTGTGGGAGGTTGTGGGAAACAAAGAAGAGGAATCATTCCTGGACCAACTTACTGAATGTCTTTGTCCCATACCCATCATCACCTATTCCCAGGATGTCCTATTGGCCGTCCAAAGAGAGCCAGAACAGAAAAAAGAGAGGAGGGAGGACAGCCGCAATATAAACAAAAGGTTGGAGACAGTGACAAGAAGGAGGTGCAGACCCACAAATCTGCCTCTGTCCAAACACTAAACAGTCAGCAGGGGGGGCCAGTCACATGCTAACATGTAGCCTGGTTGAAACTGAGCCTGAAGAATTTTTGAAGGGAAACTGGGTCGTACAATATCACCATATGGGGATATGTCGCAGGCAAAATGAACCGCATTGACTTGGCTTCTGTCCTGCCGACTAATCAGCATCTGAGCCAAAACGTCTCTGACTGGGGTCCAACACAAAGAGAAAGAAAACGAAGACGACAGGAGATGATGATGAGAGGAAGCCTGAAAGGCCTCCTTGAAGTCCAACTGTGTGCCCCCTACCAGCCCTAAAACCTACACTGACTCTTCGCATGGACGTACATGTGTGTATGTGGGCTTACTTACTGTCGGAATCACTGCCATCCTGCTCACCCTCTTTGTTCTTGTAGAATGGAAACTTTCGTGTGAAGATGAAATTCTTTTTACGTTTGTCATAGAATGACTGTGAGGGGAGAGAAAGCATGGGAGCAAACAGGTATATCTGTCAAGTTCATGCACACAAAACAAGCGCTTGCAGAAAGTGGGACGTCAAGAAGTTCTCACAATGAAAACTGAATATCCGTTCCTCACAGATTATTTTCATTCTACTATAATATTGGAAATATTTAAATGTACATTTTTGATCCAAGTAGGTTACAGTTGTTTAACATCCTCATTAGAATGATGATGAGATTATTTTTCCAATAAGAAAATCATTTTAAAGCTGAAATAAAACCAACAATAATCACCAGCTATTTTGATAAAAGGCATGCTGGTGTCAGCTGCTAAAATGTGAGGAATTGCTGCTTTTCTCTGATTCATGTGACTGCAAATGTAATAACATTGGGGTTTCGACTATTGAACTTAAAAATTCATTGAAATAAAAGATTTTGATGAAAGATTTGCCAGAAGTGAATCCCTGCATCCCTAAAGAATTTGATATACAATATCTGAATAGATGTTGTTCTCCTCCTAAGCAAAGATTGATTTACTGTAAATAAATAATAAGTTGTATAATCAGTACAGAATATGTAAAATTGTTTGCGGAAGTCTTAATGTGTATAGTAACTAAAGCTGTCAGATGAATGTAGTGGAGTAAAAAGTAAAATATTTCGCTCTGAAATGTAGCCGAGCAGAATTAGAAAATGGCTTGAAAAGAAAAGACTAAAGTAAAGTACAAGTACTTCAACATTTGGACTGTAGTACAGTACTGATGTAAATGTACTTAGTTACATTCCACCACTGGGAATGCTACTGTAGCTCCGAGTACTTCTTTAAGTGCCATAGTTGCATCAGAGGCCTTTAAAGTAAAAGCAAGGTGTGAAACGATTTACTGAGATCATGCTATGAGAGAGTAAAATAACAAAGTGGTTTGGTCATTGAAAAGATTGTCATCAGCACACAAAAAATCATGCATCAATCGAAAGAACAGAAGGAACAGAAGAAAATGAGGCTTCAAATAATGAATATAAAGTCTACATCAATCATTCATTCACATATAAGTGTAGTAAAGGCACAAACTTCAGACATTTCACTCTAAACTCTTCACTCTTGTTGTATTAAACAAACACGACTCATTCAGCTGTAATAAATAAACATACATTAACACTAGAAATGACTCATTACGTGACTTTTAGAAAAATGGTTTCTTTCATGGTGTTGATGAAAAAACACATACACATGATGACACAGGCTCATGTGTTCTATTGAATCAATGAAATATATCTAACTTGTGAGACTAAGCTAGAGAGGGACCTCAAACTGCAGTGAGAACCAACAACCAACATCTGACAATGCAAATCATGACGCAGTTGTTTGGTTACACAGGAAGCCATACGGTCACTGTGAAGATTTCAAGATGAAGTTACATCTGAGCGACACCATACATTGTCAAATAACTGTGGTAATATAAAGTGCCACTTTGCAGACCTCAGACAAGTACTTACCCCTTTTGAATCAAATGACCCTGGCTTGGCATTGAACTTCACAGTTTTTAGACGTGCTCGCTCTTTCCTTTCCACCCTGCCGAGCAAAAAAAAGCCATGTCAGCCGTTGACCACAGAGACACTCTGACACCACGTTGAACTGCACAAGGTTCTGGTAACTCTGGGTGAGGACAAGTCTCAAACACGTCACAAGTACTCTGGGTGTCAAACTATCTGTGTGGAGGAATGTCAATATTATGTCAATGAGCTGTCTAATAAAATATGTGTTTAGGTTCATCTTTAACACAGGTGTGTGGAATTAAATTGCGTATTTATTTGGTTCATTGTGTTTCAAGACATCCTAAATGTAAATGTGCTGTATTTATATAGCGCTTTTCCAGTCTTAACAACTGCTCAAAGCGCTTTTACATCTACAGGGAACATTCACCATTCACACACTGTGGCCGGAGCTGCCGTACAAGGTGCCACCTGCTCATCAGATAAACATTCACACACATTCACACTCCGGTGCGCAGCACCGGGGGCAACTCGGGGTTCAGTGTCTTGCCCAAGGACACTTCGACACTGACTGCAGGGGCGGGGATCGAATCACCAACCTTCCGATTGGGAGGCAACCGCTCTACCACTGAGCCACAGCCGTCCCCTAAAGAAGACAAGTGTGCTGAAATGCATTTGTGTATTCTTATAATGGACCAGCCAACACACCCTTGATAGTGTTTGTCTACTGTCAGCGCTAATTAGCCAGCTTCCCATTCATCTATGGGAGCAGCCGTGCAATGCATTCTGGTAGCGTCGCAGGGACTTTGCAGAAGCGGGACGTCAAGTTGCCTGCTCCTCATTTGCATAAAGGTTGCTGGATTCAACTCACTGCCTCTCAAAAATTGACAAAAATCTTTTAAACTGACCTTTGCTTATCTGAAATGAAAACAACTGCATAGCCCATTTTTCACATAAAATGTTTTCAGAAACACGTTTTGTGAGCTATTTTCGTCAAATGCAAGACCGTTGTCTGACTAAGCTGCAATTATGGTATGTTTCGAAATTGAGATGAGCCAGGTCTGCGCAGAATCGATCACCGGCGATCGGGGCCCGTTGCATGCCGGTTAGATTGTGTCCGACTTGATCCCGACTTGCTCTGACGTCATACACACGTGGGCAACGGAAATCTCACAAGAGAAAGGCGGCCGCAGTTCTGAGATGCAGGCGGCAGAGGTCGGCGCAAGATGGCGACCGTGGTGGTTGACGTTTGCTAAGCTCTGCAACACTTAGCTGAGTACCTATGTTTTAAAATAAGGCCAATAACTACGCAACTTGCTGGACTGACAGATTTTGAGAGACACAGTGATGAGTAAGGGTTAACTATCATTTTAAGAACTTTAAAGGCTAGAAACAACCCTTTGAAGATAGCATGTGCAACTGCTCAGGTCCCTAGCATACTAGCTTGCTAGTAGCACGGGCCTCGTGAACCACAATGGCAAATAGAGACGCTAAAAAAGGCATAAAAGGGGGACTGATTATGGATGTGGACCCGGACGGCACCTTTTTAGGTTTTTGCTCGCCTCTTCCAGACTCTCCCATTAATAGTCCAAATCCAAAGAAAGTATGTGCCAACACAGATAAAAACAAGGTCTCTAACGCCGACATTCTCAAAGCAATCTTTGAGTGGAAGGAGCAATTCTCCGTCTTTGAACAACGGATAAATAAAAACTCTGCAGACATCACTGTAGTAAAAGAAGAGATGAAAAGCCTTGGTTTTCAAGCAAAGGAGACGGAAGATAAGGTAAAAAAGGCTGGATAAACCTTCCTGAAAAAGTGAACAAAGATGTAAGAGAGGAAGTCGTGAAGTTATTGAGTCAGATTGCACCTAATGATAACGGCAAGCTAAGATTCTTGGTTGATGCAGTACATAGAGTTGGGCGCCCCAGAGAGGATAAGACGCCGCGTCCGATTGTTATACAATTCAACATGCGCACCTTCAGGTACAAGATTTGGAAAGACTCCCGCAATGCTGAAGTTATGAAGAAGCTGAATCTCCGTATTGCCGAGGATCTGACACGCTCCGAGAGAGAATGCAGAAACAAACTGTGGCCCCTGGTCGAGCAGGCTCGTAAGGACGGAAAGAAAACCAGATGGCAAGGTCCAGTCGCCTTCATCGATAGGGTGAAATTTGTTGCATTAATCTTCGTCTTGTATAGCTGTCTAGATATGATGACAAGGCAAGTATTTAATTGACAAGTGGACAATGAAGTAGCCTGATGTTAATAAGGCCTTAAAGTTTACCGTTATATTTGTACTCCCAGTGGTCAGGGTACTTCTAATCCCTACCAAAGGTTAATGGTTCCTACTAGCTCTTATCTTCTGTTTCTTAGTTGTAGGAATCAATCTTATTTTCCACCTTTTCCCTTATTTATTTATACATTATTTACTATTTGTATGGCAAACAATTTTAGTAACCTAAAAGTGGTTTCTCTGAATGTCAAGGGGTTACGAAACATATCTAAAAGAAAGGCTATTTTTTTATTTAAGGTTGCCCAGCATCGGGGGCAACTTGGGATTCAGTGTCTTGCCCAAGGACACTGCAACATGGGACTGCAGGACCAGAGATTGAACCACCAATCTTCCGATTGGCAGACAACCGCTGTACCACTGAGCCACAGCCGCCCCCACTTAAGTCATGCTTCTAATCACTCAGCAGGAGTAGCTATTTTATTTAATACATTTAAAGGAGATGTGGTAGAATCTCACCTTTCTCAAAAGGGTGGATGGATTACTCTGGTTCTTAGAGTGAATAATGTGTTTCTGGTGTAAACTAATATACATGGACATAATAACAATGCTTTGGCAAAAAACATGTATACCCAAATAGCAGGAGAGTTAAAAAAAATATGAAGGAAAAATACAAAGATGCTCATTTAATTATTGGTGGTGACCTAAATGATGCAGCAGATGATCAAGTGGATAGATTACCAGCAAGGATCTCCTCTAACTCAAAATGTAAACCTATATCATATTTGTGTTTTCAATTGCAATGAACTTGGTAATGTTCAAAAATGGGAATTAGCTATTAAATTTAGTAAGGAAATGAAAAAACGCAACACTTTGAGAGAACTAGAAACAATGACAGAACTGAAATCTTTAATAAATAAAAATGCTCTTACCGCAGAGGAAGAATTAAAGCTGTCAAATTTGAAAGAGAGAGGTTGACCGATTATATATTAATATGACCAAAGGAGCCTTTATACGCTCTAGAGCAAAATGGTTAGAGGAAGGTGAGCGGAATACAAGTTATTTATTTGCTCTGGAAAAAAGAAACTATAACAGAAATAATATTACCTCCTTAAAAAAAGATAACTGTATAAAGTCCAACCCATCTGATATAGCAAACTATACTTCTAGTTTCTATTCTGATTTATATAGCTCTAACTATAACCCAACTGAGGATGAGAATTTTATCAGCAAAATTACACTGCTAAATGTAGATTATAAAATACTTTCATTAATTTTTGCCGGGCGTTTAAAAAAAGGATTGAGACAAATTATAAATGAAACTCAAACTGGTTTTATGGCTAATCGGCATATAAGCTGTAACATCAGGCTTATTCATGATCTAATAGATTATTCTGAATATGTGGAATCTGACGCTGTAATATTATCGCTGGATTTTTATAAGGCATTTGACACAGTAGAGCATCAATTCTTATTTAGGTCACTTCAATCTTTTGGTTTTGGTGAAAAATGTATCTCTGGTGTTAAGATGTTTTATAAAGATATCAGTAGCTGTGTCATGCTATATCCAAATACCACCCAAAGCTTTTCAGTTTATAAATCAGATCGTCAAGGCTGCCCTTGTTTTCCATTTCTATTTCTCACTTTATTTGGAAAAACAAATGCCACCGTTTAAAAAAGGAGATTTTAGCAGCCCCGAGAAATGCAGGTGGCATGGAAATATTAGACTTCATGGATGTGAACAACACCTTTAGAATTAAATGGATTAAAGAATGTTTAAAAGCTCCAGATTCCCTTTAGTACTTTATTCCACAGTCCATTTTTGGAAAAATGGGAGGCCTCTAATTTTACACAGTAATTAATTCTGATTTAATAAAATAGATCTCAGTATGTTCTACATGAGATCTGTTGCTGATTTTAATGAACAACAGACTGTCAGTGATCCATGATCTGAACGGATTAAGTCTCTCTGACTTCTAAACATCAGCCACACAACATATGTTCTGTAGAGAATAAGTATTTAAATTAGACAAAAAGCTATTAAAATCCCTCCGATTCAAAAACAATAAAAAGTTTATATAAAACGTCATCATGTTGTAAACCAATCAGGTGTTAAATCAGCTGAGAAGCCGGCGTTTCCCAGCATGCTCTGGGTCCGCCTGGGTCCGCCTGGTTCTTGCAGTCGGTGAAAAGCAACTGCGCCGCCTGCGTCTCAGAACTGCGACCGCCTTGCTCTCGTGAGATCTCCGTTGCCCAAGTGTGCATGACGTCAGAGCAAGTCGGGATCAAGTCGGACGCAAATCTAACCGGCATGCAACGGGCCCCGATCGCCGGTGATCGATTCTGCGCAGACCTGGCTCATCTCGAACGAGCCTATTGTCAGGGGTTGATGCATTAACTGAATTGTAAGTGAAGCCAAAAACATATGGATCGCCCCATGGTGGCTGGCTACTGCATAGGTCATAGCGCCCGCCTCTCCATGTCAGTGGATGGGAAATGGACCACACAAAAAATCAAAGACTGTTTCTGTCATTTAAGGTGTAGTGTAGTGTTCATTTTTCAGTTTGGTTTTAATTACTTATGCAATGCTATAGATAAAAATGGGTGAAACGTAATGGTTGACAGCTAAAATTTAACTTCCGATTGGTTGGGTGGGTATATGGGCAGGAATTCAATAGGGAGTCCACCGCCTGATCTCTACTGCGATCTACTAAAGACTCTGGCTCCAAAATTACACAATGGCAGCACCCCTATCTATACTTTAGCTTCAATCTTCAGTGGGACGAAGTGGAGACGCGTCATCCATCTTTATACACAATCTATAAGTGTTATATGCTGCTTGCAAAATCAACCCATTGGGTCCGTTTGTGGGTGAAGGCGATATCTACCAGCCCATATTTAGTGATATTTTAAGTTATCCACTTAATTGTCTGGAAATGGATTTCTAATGCCACACACTAGCAATGGATGAGGACAGATTTTTTTCTTTTCTTCAATCATTATTTTTTCTTCTCTTTCATTATAGAGGAATGTCCATGAGTTGTTGTCTGTGTTTCAGAAGATATTCCAACTGTCAGTAAGGCAGCAAACTGTAATCCATCATGGATAACTCAGACCACTCTCTCTCCCCCACACTGGTCCAACAGAGGAGCACCTTCTCTCAAAGAGTTTCCTCACCCAGAGACAGATTTCTATCTACTTCTTACCGTCGCTTGCTGGGGATGACACCCATTTCCTCACTGTCCCCATGTGGGGTGACACGGCGGGCCTGCCACCACTCATCATCTGAGGCGTTGATGACGTGGAGGATGTCCCCATACCTGAAGCTGAGCCCTTGGCTGGGGAGGCCGCTGTCCTTTGACTTCTCATAGTCAAACAGTGCCCTATTCAGTAGAAAATATCAGAATCAGTCTTACAAATGCACAGAATTCCTTTCATTTTCCACTTTTTTCATGTGAGGTCTTTTCTAATTAAGTAGTGAGGCACTAGAAGCACAGCTTTACCAGGTCCGAGAGAATAGTGACTGTTGGTCCATGTTGGTTGCTATAATAAGAAACATTCCTCTGTTTCAGTCACAGATCTCAAACCTGGTTTAACATGTCAGTGTGCATACAACTGTTACATTAAATTCAGTCCACAAATGGTCACATCTGCTCAATCATCTGTGCGATAAGTAAACACAACCTCTTACAAGACAGTGTTTATTTACTCGTACCATGTTGTCTGGAATAAATCAGTGCAGTTATCAAATCCAAGAAGTATGGGGCTTGGATTGGACAGCTTTTTCCCTGAATTTAGCTTGAAAATTCAAAACTAGGGTGAAATCCTAAAATGACCAACCTCACATAGAGCGATCTCTTCTGATTAGTTCGCAGGGATCCTGAGCCAGAGCTCATGCTGTGGTTCATCATCTGTTCCCGCAGGTCATGGATTTTGGCCTCAAAACGTCCGTACTCTGCAAGACAAGATTAGAAGTCAGCCCACTGATGCTACTAAAAGTAAGAGTGTCCCATATTAAGTGAAAAGTGATTTGAAACGTTGATCTTTATGACGACAATAGAATTAAAAAAGTTTAATATAAAGGACGGAGAGAAATTTACACACAAAATGTGATAATGTATATCATTTTTATGTGAGCTTAAAACCCCTTAAAGGCCATTATTTAAGCACAAGGATACATACAGATACTCTCTATATTGGTAGTCCTATTTCAACACTGAGTTTCTTATACCTCTTAAAATTGTGTGTATTAAGTTGGTGGCATGTAGTTTGCTACCAACTTGTCATTGGCATTGTATTTCCCCATAAATACATGCAAAACTGTATGTATTGAACAGCTTTATGACTTTCATTTGTTGGAATAACTCTAAACCTTTAAAGTTACTGCAAGCCAAACTTGAGTGACATACCGCATATTGATATTCCGACAGATATTCAAAATAAATAACAAACACCTTAAAATATTAAGGGAAAAATGTACAAGGAATTGGTTTAAGACATCTTTGTTATGCTGTATTCACAGACGTCTACCATTAATCTGAGAATACAGGAACCTACATATGATTTGTTTCTTACACATCGATGCCCAAGCGTTTCCAGTGATTAATGTCTGGAGCCATGAAATGATTGCTCTTAGCAAAGTAAAAGAGGATGTCAGAATGGGAAAGCCATCACTCTGTTGACAAGTAAGCTTGTCCTGACAGTGTGGTTACTATGAGGATGAAAAGCTGATAACTTAATGCATGGCTGGCTAATCAGTCACTTTAAAAAAATGAACCAGAGACTTGACATATTCTGTCATGACACAACCAACCACTGACTGCACAACCTGGATTTTAGAAATCAGTACAAAATACACTGTAATTGAAGCTTAAAATACCAAATATGTTGTTATTTCATTTTTCAGTGTTAAAAACGCTGCAATTGTCTACAGGCTGCATGAAACTCTTCCATGCTTCCTCTGACACTAATGTGCTTCCTCAACATCCCATCAATCAGGCTACTTAACAAGCCTGAGCCTATACATGTGAGCAATGGAAACTGAAACAAGGAGACCCTTTCATACTGGATAATCATCCACAACAGAATGCAAAATCACAATCTAATTTTAGAAATTTCTTAGTTTTTGAAATGTCTATTTACTTTAAACTAACCTCCCTGTTGTTTTTCCTGCCGATCTTGCACTAAAATAGGTCTCACATACCTGACTGCATGTTCACTTTGATGTGATATCCTCTACTGCTGTTGTCTCTTTTTTATATTTGTTTTCCCCTGGTGCTCCTCCTGTCTGTTCTCTGCACACAGTCCAATTGTAAGACTGGAGTCTCTCTCTCCTGTGGCTGCACAGCTGCAGTGCAGGGGCGGAGACGAGTACAGACGGACGCACCAGACAGGAAGATGTGTTTGCTTTGTATGCTTGTTTGGTTTATCAATTGTTACGTATATGCATCATTTCTCACATCATAAATCTAGAGCTAGGAGACACAATGACGTTTCTAGTTTTCCAATGATATGAGCAATGTACAGCGTTTTTGGGTAATAGATATGCCTTTGACTTTTACAGGTGTTCTTTGAGTTTTGTTTGGGCTAAAGCCACTATAACCTGACCTTCAGTGTATATATGTGTGTATGTATGTATATACTGTATATTTATATATTATACAAACATTTGGGAGCTTTTAAGGCTTTTAATTGACAGGACTCCTTGAAGACAGAAAACATGAAAGGGGAAAGAGAAGGGGGCCAACATGCAGCAAAGGGCCGTAGGTCGGATTCAAACCCAGCCGCTGCCAAGGACTCATCAAAGGGGAAGCACACTGAGTGAGCTAGAGGTTACTCCATTCTGTTAAAATATTTAACTAAACTCATTACTAATTAGCTGGACTCAGACAAAACAGATTCCTTGTATATGGCCCTGAACATGTAACGTTTTCCTGTTCTTTCTGGTAGCCTGTGTCTGAACTGCAACACAAATTCTAATGCCTATTACTAATGACAACGGAACTCTTATCATGAAACACATTAACATTTGCTTTAGCTCTTGGTTATGAGAATGGTTATGTTTTAGTTACCCTGCAGATTTAATGTGTTGTAGTAGTTTTTTTGTTGAAAATTAGTTGAATGAGATTAACATCCAGAATCATCAGCTTCACATCAAATCATTTCATCACCCTTTGAGCTTGTTTTGCAATAGTAACCACTGTGCACCTCACATAACAAACACACACACACACACACACACACACACACACAAAGTATGTGTCAACTTAACAATACCTATGCCTAATGTTTTGTAAATCAATGTTGACCTCTTTTATGCAATGTGACAAATCAACAAAGAACCATGACGTGATCCATCAGAAGTCTCTTCCTACGTAAGTGGAGATCACTTCTTAAATTAATATTCAGCAGCCTGCTAAAACATGCCACTTTTAAAGCTTAACATTACTTATGTTAGGTTTACAAAGAAAGAAATATTCAACACATTCTCATGAACAGGTTTTTATGATAACGTATGAACAGTTATGCACATTAAAACATTTGATATCATACAAAAACTAGGAGGGCGCTGGTCACAGGACATAGGCTACTGAGCTCTGTGCTTCAGAGCCGCAGTCGCTACAAACCTTTTGGAAAACAGCTCTGAATGAAATATGTTGTAAGCTGAACTGAACATTAAAACAAAGGTGTGTAATAAAGCTACATAAATATTCTATAGAGCCATTAGACTGAGCTATGATAAACGAGTAACTGTGTCTGCATGTACTAACCTCACCAAAACACAGTAGACTTAGAAAGAGCATATAATTTTAATGTGTTTTTCAAAAAGGAGAGAAGAAAGGACATTGTAAAAGGGTCATGGCCTGGGAGCACAGGAACAAAAGGTAAATTTGGGGGGGGGGTTGAAAAAGTGCATGTGCAGTGCAGGCGTGAGAGTCTAACAGGTTGGGAGAGGAAAGAATCAGGTGTGCTTCAGAGGGTCAAACGCTAGGTGTAGAAGTGTGAACAGACTGTCTGTGACCACATTCACTCAGTGACTCTGACTGAATCATGCTAAAAAGTCAGAGCAGCCACAGGTGCCAATGGCACAAACCTGGTGCTGGAGAGGGCGCCCTTCGCGGTGAGCATAGAGCAAGTTCTGATGGGTAAGAAGAGAAAGCAGTTGTTAGTCCCAGAGGTGTTTAGAGCCCAGTTAGTCAGCTGTAGGAATCTCCCTCAGATGGGAACAAGGCAACAAGTTCAATAAGTGAGATGGGAGCATTCGATTAACCGGATTCCCGCATCATCCCTAAACTAAGAGTCCTGAGGCCTATATCACCAAACAAGGCCAACATGCCAACATACCAACTTGTTAAATAAACCCAGGTTTTCCCAATCTAGCAACGAGCATGTTCACACAAAAGGGGCAGTGTTTGCACCATATCACCAACTGCGACCATGGACAAGTCTACCAGAGCAGCATATTTTATACAAGAAGAGCAAACGATATTGCTACAGTAATATATAGAAGACAGACAGGTAAAACAGGCAAAAAGCATTACAGTCGCTGCAGCTAAATCCAGGAAAGTGTTCAGTATAAGTAATATATATATTAATATTATTACCATGGCGATCTAACCCTTCAACAAGTGACCCACCATCATGATACACAAAACTCTGAGTTGAACCTGAAGTTACCTCGTTAACCACAAATCTTACTTCATAGTATAAGCCTCTGATTACAGAAGGCTTCAGATTGAACTTGATGCCACGTCACATACTCCACTACTGATCTTTGCCACTGAAGAGTCTCCTGTGAGACGGAGCAAAGTCGGTCTGAGCTTCCGAAATGTAACCTTTTCATCAGCTCTGAAGATCTTTTTACAAAAGGTCATGTTTGAGAAGCAAAAGCAAGAATATTCTCCAAAACAGTTGCTGCAAACAGGACATGGACTTGCTGACATTAAAGCATGAAATGTATAAAGAACCTTGACTCTACAGAGAAAGTTTTTGACTTCTTGAATGTTCTTGGTTGTTTTTAGATTGGAGAGGAAAGATCCTTGATGTAGAATCTTTTGAGGCAAACACCTAACACAGCTCTCAGTATAAGGGTTCTTGTGTTTGGCACCTCTGAGACATTGACACGTCTCTGGGCATGAGTGAGTGCCTCTTCAGCTATTGAGTAGATACTGCTGCTGTTGACCTTAATCACAGTAGGCATGTCATCAGTCAAAGCTGTCGAGTCCACTACACGTTAACTTACAGAACGTTGGAAGACAGTTCGCTAGACATGCTGATGCTACATGACATGCTGATGCTACAGGACAAAGAAACCAGAAACCATTTTAAGACAAATATAATGTTTTTTTATGGCTTTTGGGAAAAGACCAAGGACTGGGATGTTTCAGAAAAAAAAAATTAATGTATGGTACCTTAACTATTTTAAGATAAAGACATCACGATTTTGTCATTACACTGTACAACTCAATAAAAACTGCTTCCCCATTGCCCCCCCCCATTCAACAAACTGGGAATATGCACAGAGCTATGCTTAAGAACACTTCTCTTTACTTTTTTTAGACATGTGGACACTTTAACTAAGACTCATGGAGCTCTTACTCTGAAGGTGAAATCTGACAGAAGAAGTTCAGTTACAGTGTCACCTTAACTCAAAACTCATGCACAAGGGAACAATCCTTTCAGTGGTAGAATCTTCAAATCTCTGCTGTCATGTGTGGTGTCATAAATGGACAAAAGAAACTTTGGGAACTGAAACTGTCAAACCAAAGATGAAACGAGAAATTACCTTACAGTACATTGGTTCCCAGTTTCAGCTATGCGTTGGTACAATTGTCTGACTAGCATCAAACTTGATGAAAAGTGATGACCTTTATTGCTCTAAGCTGCCCCACTAGCAGAATGTTTCTCAGCCTAACCTCCACAGCTCAGGTGCAGATTGGTGAAGCTGTCACAACTTCAAGGTAAGTTGGGATACTTCCGATTTAAATCTAGCTCTGTGTCATCTTTGTATGGACATTGTGTTAAGATCAACGGTGCACACGGAGCAGAGGTCTGCTG
>NC_048419.1:7905449-7928853 GCF_013103735.1 Etheostoma cragini | reverse complement strand
TTGAAACAACTTGGCCTAATTAGAACCAAAAGCACTGTGAGATCTACTTTTGCATTGTCCTGGGTATGTTTGTGCCTCTGACAATTACACCACAGGGTTCTTGTGTTTTTACAGACACGTGGTGTTAGTGGTGACTCACCTTCTGGTCTGTACTGGGCAATGATAGTGACCACCTGTCCGGCTCCTTTCAGTGCAGCTGCCGCTTGTTCATGTGTGGCTCCTCGTAGGTCAATACCATTTACCTGCGTGAACAAGTACAATTCCCAGGATTATTTTGGTGGAATTTCTGTTTTATTTACACAGTACAATGAGCAGTGACCTAAATGAACACAATACTATACGTTATCCCACACAAGTGCAAATACATGGTATCCTTTGAATAAAAAAACACTAAAATGTAAATGTGCTGTATTTATATAGCACTTTTCCAGTCTTAACAACTGCTCAAAGCGCTTTTACATCTACAGGAAACATTCACCATTCACACACATTCATACACTGTGGCCGGGGCTGCCGTACAAGGTGCCACCTGCTCATCAGATAGACATTCACACTCCGATCCACAGCACCATGGGCAACTCAGGGTTCAGTGTCTGGCCCAAGGACACTTCAGGCGGGGATCGAACCACCAACCTTCCGATTGGCAGGCAACCGCTCTACCACTGAGCCACAGCCGCCCACGACAGGTACATATTTATTTTACAGAATTAGTTGTGATCTGAGGTGCGATGAATGGAGGTAGAATATCTTAAAATCAGTACAGTGGATCTTTCTTTTACTGTTTGTCTCATATTTTTTCTGAAAAAAACTTCCCAAAAAATATGTTTCCAGAAATATGCAAGAAACTTTGAAATTGTGTGATACCTTTGTGAAGGACCTGCAATAAAATGTTGAGAGGTGCGATGCATCTAAACACAACTGCCTCTGTATCCCCTTAATGCAAGATTGTTTTGGTGAAAATAATTCCTGGGACACTGGCTGAATCTTTTTTCCTCTGCATCGTTCATTACTATAGCATAGCAAAAGTTCAGCTTTCTCACATAAATATAAGAGATGCTGTTGGAACCACATGATCTACCTCACAATGGTAATGCCACACACACTAAAACGGTCATCTGTTTCTGTGTTGCTTCACTAGGAGAACACAGTTTTACAGTTCTCTCTGACAAACCTGTTTCTTCACAGTCTGTGTCCTGTGTTTTAGTGTTAGGGGAAGAGACCAAAGAGCCCCAGGTTTTAGTGCAATATGAACTGGATATAAAATAGTGTGTACAGTGATAGAAAAGTGTAGGCCAATTGGTTGAGTTATTGTTAGACTTCAAACCCAGGCCAATGTTGAAATATTATGTGCCCGTTTTCATCAAGGCAGAACAAGCAGACCGACTGTGCCAGTTTGATTTACCACTGCAATGCAATGTGTGTCCTCTGTTGCACACTGTGGCATTAGTGTTGGAGGCAAACTATGGCAATTAACTATAATAAGGCAGGACAATCACTTCCTCCCAGCTAATGCCCACTGTGTAGTCCACTCATCATACATTCATTTTTTCCAACTGAATACTGTGACCAAACAATGCAGGATGGATTGTAAAGCAATTGTAGATGCTGACTAAATCAAGTGATTATTATCCCACAATATCAACACACAATTTTTTTTAATTGTATTTATCTCTCAGATTATAGCTGCTCACATTAGGTGAGATCAGATCAGAGAATTCAAAGATATTATTATTGACTAGGTTAGAAATACCTTTATTACACACTGCATTCAGAATTCGGAGTGTTTGGTTACATTGCAGAGACGCTTGGAAAAGGATTGTACATCAGCTCTTTTAAAAATAAACTGCTTTTAACCATGAAATGTAAATGCTGATTGTCGCATGTTTTTCATTCATGGGCAAGAATCAGTTTAACAGTGAAATCTTGCCCATACTCTACAACGATTTTAACCGTAGTTTGGCCATCAGTTGGAATCTTTGTAGAAAATTATAATGGATATTAAGGGTACAATCACAAATCATTTCTAAAATGGCTTATTTTGTTCAACCAACAGTTGGGTTAGGGTGAGTACCTAACCCAAAAAAGGTGCAAATTCTCCCATTTGAGAAGCTCAAATCAGGAAGTTTTGTTTGAAGTTTTTGATTTACTAAAATTAGCTTTAATTCCTTATCAAAGTTTTTGCCGATTAATTTTCTGTTGATCATGTTATTGATAAATCAAGTAATGTTTTCAAATCTACAAGATTCATACATTTTTTTAGAGAGAAGCCGTGTGGCATTGTGGTAGCGAATTTATTAAAGCAGATATTTTAGTCTACATATACATAACAACAAGTAAAAAAAGACTCCGTTGGTTTGGGAAAATGTAGACCTTACCCACCTTCATTTCATTATTTAACAGGCCAACAAAGGCTACTGTATGTTCGGACACCAACCAGTTTAATCCCTAAACTGGTTGGTGGCCATTTTCTGCATCCAGTCAAAATTGACCAGGCTCCCTCCAGCCGAAGCTGGCTGTCAGCACCAGCCCACGTACAATCATGGCGCGCATCAATCACTTTCAGGAGAAGGAGTTGATTCTTTTCCTTGGCAGACAATAGTCCATGGAGTACAAGGTAGGCAAGATCCTTATCTCCCCAGATTACACTTTTAAAGTAATAAAAACATTTTAAATATAAAATCCACGTGAGCTCCTGCAAGTATATGAGGGGCAGTATCCTATGGTACAGTATGTAGTAATTACATTATTCTTGTAGGCTCTTGGCCAAGATCTGTGTTTTGGCTGTTTTCAACAATTTGTTTGCTTTTAATTCCTCTGACACAGTCTTCACCACCTTTAAAAGAGAATTATGGGTGATTTTTATTTTCACTGTTCAACAGAGCTTTAATACTTGGAAGTATATAGTAGGGAGGCTACTGTATGTTTGGACTATACGGTTCAACCCAAGCACAAAGAGCTGTCGTGATGTTTAAAGCTAAGACGGATTAACAAGGTCTCAAAATGGGTTCTGAATGAGAAACCCCGGAATACAATCTGACTTTTGGAGCTCCAAGCATACCAAATATTTAACAAGATCAGCATAAAATAAAAGATATCCTGATGGGACGGGACAAAAAGCCCAGGTTAGTGGTTGGCCTTGAAAATGAATCTAGGCCAGTAGGACTATTACGCTCTCTATTAATATGCTGGGAACACTCAGATTTAACAAGAGCCGACCATTTTAAAAGTATCTGTACTTGCAGTGAGCAAACCTTGTTGTTTTTGTTCAGTTAGTTGTTATTTTGTGAGTAATTCTGATTGAAATATTTTAACCACGTAACAGGTAAAAGGATTGTTGACATTTGAATGTAAGCAGCCTTTTGAGTTATGAAAGGCTCTTATACTCAATATGCCACACATTTCTCTAAAATAAAACCAAAACTCCAAATCCAGATGCTGACGTATCGACAAATGACCCATGACGTAAACACTTTTGGAAGTTTCCAGCATGAGCTGTGTCTTGTATTTATAGAATCAGGCTAAGGTGTGTTGTGCACTCACTGATAAGATCTGGTCGCCTCGTCTCAGCTCTCCACTCAGGTCAGCGGGCCCTCCGGCCAGGATGAAGGAAACAAAGATGCCCTCGCCGTCTTCACCGCCCACAATGTTGAAGCCCAGGCCTGTGGAGCCTTTGTGGAGCACAACCTTCCTGGGTTCCCTGTACAGACAGTTCAGATAGTACATCAGCTCGGGGGAGTCTGTGGGTTTCAGCATCTTCTGCTTTGGCGGAGGAGGACAGAGATGTGGACAACAATCAGCACGGTACGCCGACAAAAGCCTCAGCGATGCTTTGCTCATGCAACAGAGCTCAAAGACTGCTGGAGCTCCACAGGGGGACGGTGCTCTACTTAGGATCACTTGTCCCCAATTCAGTTCTGACGGAAAAGGAATCTTGTCACATGCTTACACACACTGGCTTGCTTTCTCTCTCTGTCTCTCTCTCACACACATGCACACCAGTAGGATACATGCAAGGGACATCTCCAAACATTTACTGAAGGACTCTAGCTCCCTATAGGGTTAAAGTAGCATTTTCAGGGTACTGACTCAAATATAGACCACAGACTCAGACACAGATTTTAAGGCAGTCCATGGTTTAAGGCAGCCCATATGGAAGTATTTAGGTTGTTTAGCACTGACTTAGTCCCCGCAGTGTACACAGAGAGCTAATGGGATTGCATTGTCAATCAGGAATGATATCAAGCGGACTAAACAACACTGATAGCAAACAATTTTGCATTTTGCTTTTATGCCAAGTTCAGCAATTCCATCACAAATGTAAGCAGCATACTGTCATCTGCTGGTGAATGCAGACACTACATTATCCCATACTGTAATTGTGTGACTCCATGCTGAACGCTTATGTATTGCATTTGTGGTAAGCCTGCCTTTTAAATACACACATATTTAGTGAAAATTGTAGTCTTGTAATTTTGTAAAGTGTTTAGCTGTGGTTGTTGTGGGGTTCAGTGTAAATTTTGTTACACCAATTACTGTTACTAAATTGGAGTCCAGTGTAGTCTGGTAGTTTAGAATTTGTAAAACTAGCACTAGTGTAGAGTAATATTAACACTACTCAGTGTTGCAGTGGCTGTGGCTCAGGTGGTAGAGCGGTCGCCTACCAATCGATGGTTAGTGGTTTGATCACTGGCCCTGCAGTCCCATGTCGAAGCATTCTTGCGCAAGACACTGAACCCCGAATTACTCCTGATGCCGCGCCATCGGAGTGTAAATGTGTGTGAGTGTGTATCTGATGAGCACCTTGTACGGCATCCTCGGCCACAATTTGTGAATGCGTGTTAATGATGAATGGTTCCTCTACTATGTTAAAGCGCTTTGAGTTAAGACCAGAAAGGCGCTATATAAATACAGTCTATTTACATGATACATGTTACATGTTACAACTCGTTGCAGGATTTAATCAACTCCAGTTGATTGTAAAAATATGAACACTTTCAAAAGTTTAAATTTAACACTGAAAGGAGTGAGGAAAATAAGTATTTTAACACCTTGCTATTTTGCAAGTTCTCCCGCTTAGAAATCATGGAGGGGTCTGAAATTTTCATAGTAGGTGCATGTCCACTGTGAAAGACATAATCTAAAAAAAAAATCCAGAAATCGCAATGTACGATTTTTTAACCATTTATTTGCATGACACAGCTGTAAATAAGTATTTGAACACCTGTCTATCGGCTAGAATTCTGACCCTGTTAGTCTGCCTTCTAAATGTCCACCTTTACTCCATTTATTATCCTAAATTAGATGCACCTGTTGAGATCTTTAGCTGCATAAAAACACCTGTCCACCCCATACAATCAGTAATAATCCAACTACTAACATGGCCAAGACCAAAAAGCTGTCCAAAAACACTAGAGACAAAATTGTACACCTCCACAAGGCTGGAAAGGGCTACGGGGAAATTGTCAAGCAACTTGGTGAAAAAAGGTCCACTGTTGGAGCAAACATTAGAAAATGGAAGAAGCTAAACATGACTGTCAATCTCCCTCGGACTGGGGCTCCATGCAAGATCTCACTTCGTGGGGTCTCAATGATCCTAAGAAAGGTGAGAAATTAGCCCAGAACTACACGGGAGGAGCTGGTCAATGACCTGAAAAGAGCTGGGACCTTGTATGGTAATAACAGCTTTCTGTTTCCATCAAGTGAAACCCCTGTCCTACAGACCAGGAACTGCATAGTTATTACATATTGGGCTGTGCAAGTAGGTGTCAGGTACATTAATGTACAAGTTGATCTGGTTGAATATCTTGAAAATCTTGCATGACAATATTACCAATGTGTGACGTTTTGTCTATTTTGGATGGAACCGTCTCCAGCAAAACCAAATCCACCTACAGCCAGGCTATTGGAGCTGAAGCTGGTATCATCGGTAGCCGCAACCCTGCTAATGATTCTCCCACCAGGTCCGACATGCCTCAGGATAAAATGTATGATATGTGATAGGAGCTGTGCAAAGAGGTGTCATAGTCAGCCCTGCGCTGCATTAATGCACGTTTTGATGCCTTTGTGGCTAAGTTTCAGTCACTCACAGCTTTGCAGGCCAAACTGCAAATCCATGTGGCTAACCAGGAACAAGCTATAGTAGACCTTGACATCCACATAATAGCACTTGAAGCTAAATACACTGAGCTGGCGGGACGCAACATCCAGATTCATACCAAGGTGCTTGACCTGGAGGCCCGTTCTCTGGGACACAACATCCAAATTGTGGGGATAGAAGAGGGTGAGGAGGAAGGCAGACCCACTGAATTTCCAGACTAATCCCTAAACTGGTTGGTGGCCATTTTCTGCATCCAGTCAAAATTGACCAGGCTCCCTCCAGCCGAAGCTGGCTGTCAGCACCAGCCCACGTACAATCATGGCGCGCATCAATCACTTTCAGGAGAAGGAGTTGATTCTTTTCCTTGGCAGACAATAGTCCATGGAGTACAAAGTAGGCAAGATCCTTATCTCCCCAGATTACACCAGCAAGGTCATGGCTCAGTGCCGTGCATTCAGAGAAATGCAACAGGCCCTGCGAGAGGAAGGAATAAAACATACACTGGCAATAGCCGGCCAAGCTCTATGTTTACCCTGGAGATGGCGGCGCGCCCAAGATGTTCGCGGACCCAAAGGCGCCGGCAAAGTCCCTAGAAAGGAATACTGTACGAGAAGGGGAGTATATACATACGCTGAAATTTTTCATTTTACTCATGGCTGCACCGAC
This sequence comes from Etheostoma cragini, assembly GCF_013103735.1. Lineage (NCBI taxonomy): Eukaryota > Metazoa > Chordata > Actinopteri > Perciformes > Percidae > Etheostoma > Etheostoma cragini. Next base: position 7,922,090 of record NC_048419.1, on the reverse strand, counting down.
GTGAGGCAAATGTTTGATCAAAGCAGCTAACCAGCTGCTCTTAGCACCAGGGCCCATATGTATTTTGTTCCATATACACTATATTGCAATGGCCCACTTTGACCTGCCGCCATGTTCACACTGCTTAAGGTGCTTGTATTTCCACTGCTTTAATTGCTTTGTATCGCGGTATCATATAGTTCATGTAACTACAATGTCGCGAAGGGGGGGCTAGCGGTATCATAATTTAGTTATTTACCCAGTAGCTCCTTACAAGATGAATACGGGATGTTATGTGCCAGGTTCAGGGAGACACAAGGCAGGGTGGGAGGGGAGGGATGTTATTGTTCTCCTTTTTTTGTATTTTGTTATTTTTCATACGGTCAGTACTTTACTTCACATTACTTGGTTGTAAGGGACACATCTGTCTTAAAGAAGGGGCAATATTTTTGTGAAATTATATGTTGTTAATGAACAGGGTGGTGACATTTGTGAGCTTTGATGTGAATGGGTTAAATGGACTTGTAAAACGAAAAAGAGTCTTAACACATTTCAAAAAAACTGAAAATAGCCTGCATTTATACAAGAAACCCATATGACACCCATGGAACACAGAAAATTGAAAAGAGATTGGATAGGGCATGTAATATCATCATCCTTTAACTCTAAAGCAAGGGGAGTGGCCATTTTGATAAATAAGAACACCCCGCAACATTTGGAGAAACCATTGTTAATGGAGATATTGTTGGGGAAATATGTTTTGGTGAATTGTCAGATCTACTCGGAACCCTGGATTCTCTTAAATGTTTATCCCCCCAATTATGACAATAAGTCATTTGTCCAATACATATTCTTGAAGGTGTCAGGAGGACGACAAAATGTTCTTATAAGGGGTGACTTTAATTTCTGCCTGAATCTAGATCAATCAGCTCTATCCATAACCAAATCTAGAACAGCCAAGATCACCATAGAATTCATGAAGGAATTCAATGTAGCTGATGTGTGGAGACAAATGCACCCTAGATTCCCAAATTATTCCGATTATATTTATCTTATCCAGTTATCGACACAGCTGATTCATAGAGCAGTAGAAACTGAGTACTTATCTAGAATAATATCATCACTCACCTCTGACCCTATCCATTTGTATGCCTGAAAGAACTACTAATATATATAGGTGGCGTCTGAACCCTACTGTCTTTTGAAAGCCAAATTTCTGCAAATTCATAAGAGATCAGATTGGGCTATTCTATGAGACAAACTGTGCTTCTTCTCCCAATAGTTTTATATTATGGGACACACTAAAGCTTTTTTAAGGGGACAAAGCATCTCTTATGTCAAAGTTATCAAAAAGAAATACATGGCAGAAGTAGAAGAATTGGAAGCAGACATTTTGAAATTGGAAAAGGAGTTTCAACAATCAGGGTCTAAAGATCTACACCAGATATTGGTAAATACAAAGCTTATACAATACTTTGCATTTGTATAAAATAAAAAAAAACATTTTGAGAAGCAAGCAAAGGTACTATGAATTGTGGGAGAAGGCGCACAAAATTCTGTCTTGGCAACTGAGAGAAGAAGAAAGCTCTAGGAAAATTAATTGAATTCAAACTGAAACAGGTTCTGTATCATATAACCCAACAGAAATCAATGATGCATTCAAACAGTTTAACACAAAATTGTACACATCAGAACCACCAGAAAATCTGAACAGCATTGATGATTTTTTTTGTCCATGATTGAAATGCCCAAACCTGGCCAGGAAGACCAAAATAGTCTTGATCTGCCCTTTACACAAAAATAAATTGAAAAAGCTCTCCAAAAAAAGTATGAACCTGAAAAGGTCTCCTTTAACATATAAATAATCATAGCCCAGTTATGTACTTTTACTAAAGGAACAGTTTAAATTAATGACTTGTTGCAGAGTTATTATTAGTGTGGAATTGCCAATTTTACTTAAGAAAAAGATCTTGTTCCATTTACCTCGGAACTTTGAAGCTGGAGCTGGGACTGACGTCATCCATGAGTTGTGTTTACAAGTCTGATTTTTTTATGTTTTCATTAGCTCTAGCAATTGTTAGCGTTGGCATTTTATTAAAAAGGCATAACGGTGTTTTTGTATGCATACAGAGTAAAAACGTCCACAGATAGAATATGGCTGCCCGAGTTTGACCTCAGAAAATCCAGTTACAAATGGGAAACACTATGAGTACTTTGTCAACCACTGGATCCGGCTACGAGGTATAATCGGAACACTGAAGAGAGAGAGGAAAGTGGAAGGAAAAAAGGGATGCTAGCTTTAGAAAAAAAACACCAAAACATGGTTCCCAGGGGATCAAAGGAGGGAAAAAACAGTTTAGTGAATGAGAGAAAACCAGTAGGTATAAAGGACGATATGGTAACATGGCATGTCATTTGTATGAGACATAGTGGCGGTGGTGGTGGGAAGTACCTGGTGACGTCCGAGTCAGGGAACAGGCTTAAGGGATATGGGAGGGGGGCGGAGTGGAGGAGGCTTTTGTCACACTCCACTGGGGAATAGTGTTGGGGGGAGGGTACTTTGTCACATAGTTTGTTCACAGTGCTGTAAACTGGCTCAGGAGGCCTACAGTGGAGTGAGAGACAAGAGCAGAGAGGTTAGTGTCCAGAGACAGGGATGGAGGGTCCGGGAGAAACAAAGATGATGGAGGCACTCAAATAATAACCATGGAAATTATAGAAATAAAGCAGCATGGGAGGTAGTAGAGAGAGTAGGAGGAAGTATCGCTTTACAGTACTGTATGGTGTAAATGGTATATGGTTATTGCTGTTCAAACCCCTAAAATCAAGCATGCTTTACATCTTAAAAAGAAAAAGGACTTAAGAAAATTAATTTCCTGTTGCAATCAATATCATATACTGAATAACCAGCCATACTAATATTATGGGTAATACTAACAAGGATTTCATCCACTAATAATGAATAATGTTTTTATCAATTGAGCCTCAGTCCCACTGGTAGAGCTGATGTCTTCAAACGTGACCATCAAAGATATTCAGTTTACAATAAAAATTAACAGAAAAAAATCCTCACATTTTAGAAGCTGGAACATTAGTCATTTGTTTGATAAGTAATTAAAATTAATTAATGATTATTAACATTGTTAACAATTCATGTTCTGGAATTTATGAACCAATTAATCAACAACTGTAAATGTTTTTCATCACTTGCTGACATGGCTATCTATTAAACTAGTTTCTATCAACATGTCACATGTGGTCGTGGTTTTAACATTCTTTGAAATCTCGTAGCTCAAAGGAATACTAAGCAGCAATTGTCAGATGGTGTTTGTCAGAGAGAAAGAGAAAGAGAGGAGAGGGTTACAATTTACTTTAAGGTCTTAGAGTGACATGACACTGTCATGAACGTGTCATAAACACAAACAAGTCGTTTACAACATAACCCTTCTTTCAGTAAGTGTCATTCGGTTTTGTCATGACAAGTTATGGTTAGGGTTAGGGTTCATGTGTCATGACTGTGTCCTGACAGTGTCATGTGTTCACGACAGTGTCATGTCACTCTTATGGAGATACCTTCAAGTAAAGTGTTACCAGAGAGAGGGATATGGAGAAAGAGAGAGAGAGAGATTTGATAGGGGCCTCTATCAATGCTCCAACTCACTATTTAAAAAAGAATCTCTTTTCAAAACAACAGGCCAATAAAAACATACTGTACATATACACCTAAATAAATGACATCAACTCCTGAGAAAAGAGTAGTTAGTCTCCTTTAACAGAGCACACCACATCACCAAAGGCCCAGATCACATCCGTCATCTCTTTATAATAATTAAAGTAATTCCTGATTCTGGCTTTCACTATCTGAGTAAACAGATTCACATCAATATCAACAGTCATCCACCTTCCTCTTTCTGCTCACATACACAGCTATCTTTGATTGGACCAAGGTCAAGTTTGACAGCTGGCATTTATGTTTTGCAAACTTACTGTACTTGAACCCAAGGATGTGCATTTGTTTATAGAAAAGCTACCCTACCTTACTAGAGAGAGGAGAGAGAGAGAAAGAGAGAGAGATAGCTAGAGAGGGCCATTTCACACAGATATCCCACCACAACGCCGCAGTGAAGGTCTTGCCTTATTCTGACTTTGTTTATTCACACAGAACCAATCAGTGTGTCAATGTGTGTGATTTCACATAGCATGTTGGCATTCCGAAGCAAAAGACAGCGTGTGTGAGCCAGTCTGCACTGTTAACCAACTATGCAAACCTGACTCGGCAACTTCACGCATTAAAGTAGCACAGAGTGGACAGAGGCCATGGCCCACGTGCGTTTATGTGTGTGTTTGAGAGAGCACCTGAGAACACTGTTTTGTCACTTTTTGATGTTGGTTCGGTGTTGTTACGGCTCTGTGACTACCTCTGCCGGCTTAAAGGCACAATTTTGTTCCTGTTCTGTCTTTGTCATTTTTAACAGATGGCGAGGCACTTTAAGGGCGCAGCAGTTCCATCTTATACAGGCTGTGTAAAAGGGTTTGAGAGAGAGAGAGAGAGAATGTAGAGAAAGAAAAAAATCAGTAAATTGGGCAAAGTACAGCACTGTCAGGTTTTGTGTGAATGAGAGCTTCATCCTTTCACTGCAAGCAGTGTGTGTGTGTGTGTGTCTTGGCCAAACAGACACAGCACAAACACACTAGACTCTGCTATTGGCTGGGGGTTAAAGTGGGTCCCAAAGGCTCTTTGCTAATGCCCATAAACGTCCCACACACGTTTGTCTATGATTTTTTTGAAAAATGCTGCTTAGTATACCTGTAAATAATTTATAGTTTTAAGGAAATTAATTTGTGTTATGATGTATGGAGCAAGCTGATCCAAGAACTCTTAAATACATTGGATAAAGACATGTGAATACCATGGCACAGCTGTGATCCAGTCATTGATACAGTACTCTGTTTGGTGAGGTGGTTCATTTTCACTTAAAGAAATATGGATATTGCCAAACTCCTTTGATTACTTTTACGTAGCAAATAGTCACATAGTCAGTGAACTGACTGCTCTTATCCCAGCAACAAATATCTCAAGATGGCTAACTTTAGCAACTATAAGCTAGTAGTCATTCCAGGGCAAGTAAGACTGTAGCAGCAAAACTACTCAATGTATTGGATTGAGCAAGGGTGTGTTTTATTGCTTGTCAACTCTTATTTGTAAGAGATGGTTTTGTTATTTATTTTTTCAAATATATTCTCGCCTTAATGTGTTAGCATTAGCAAGGAATAATCTTTTTTGCACAGCGTTATCATTTATTTTTAAAATCATTGATATATTTTTTAGATAACAGAAAGGTTATCTTTGAGGAGAAACATTCAACAGTACTGTACTTTAGAATTTATTCATAACGTTTTGTCATACATCCAAATCCAAATGAAAAGGGGCACATGCTTAGACAGGTGGCATGGTGTCATTTGTATTTCCAGCCATTCCTTGACACAAATCAAAACATGCAATGACGAACATGCGAGGGCATGCAGTAGGTGCCTGAGCACGCTAAATAGCTCACCTCAACTGGAAGTGCTGGGAACCAAACCTGTGACCCTCCCCGTCATCTAGCGAGGGATTTCTAATAGGGTGGAAAAATTGAACTTTTTTTAACCAACCAAATAATCATCTTTTATCATAAAATTCTGTAATTTTGCTATATAATTCACACAGTTGATTTTTTTCATTCATTGAGACACTGATGAAGAACACACTCTGGGGTATGCAGGAAAAGCCATGTCCTTGAAAGTAATGAAGTCAACATCCATGTAAGGGATTCCTCAACATCCTCATCACAAAAAATGAGAGTGTTAGTTTATAAACAGTGTGCCTGCAAGGAGAGGCAGTGCTAATCTGCTGCAGACACAATGCCAATCCCTATAGCTGTTTAAACATTCAGTGAACACTCAGTGTCTGGTGTTTGTGAACTGATGTGGATTCATATGTGTTACCTGGAGCATACAGTACAGTATCATTTATACGAGCCATTTATGCATAATATGTGAACATGTGTAGACTGTTGGCATTTTAACAGATTAGAGTAGACGGATGTACCGTAGGTCTTGCCTAGCAACTATGTACCTTCTGGCAGACTGTGGCTGAAGAAGCAAATGTAAACCTGCAGCTATCTGCAATCGTCATAATAACAGCTAAAACACACACTCCAGGCCTTCTCAATATTTAAGCATCTCAAAAAATATATGACACTAAAATAAAGAGCTAAAGAGAGTTTGAGTGGGTTTACCCTCCACTGCATCTGATGTATTCAGGCAAGGGTGTTTAACTTATCATATTTCGACATGACTGACCAACATGGCAATGCTCCCAAAGGAAATTTGAGTGTGAATGTCTTAGGACACCAAATAAAATGAGGCCACTTCATCTACTAGCGCAGTGTTTTTCTTCAGTCTGAGGAGTGGGTACTCTGCAGACTTGAAGGTTAATGCACGCCGAAGGTCAGAGATGTAAATTATGTCTTATATTTAATTAGAGCAAGTGGTCAAAACCTGAGATCCAAATAGATTATACCAGCTGTTATTCTAGGAGGACAGAGTTTCATAACACCTACAATTATTACACTCGGGTCTGGTAGACCCGAACTCCTCATATGTAATAGGGGGGTGTACCGTGTGCAGTCATTGAAAATAAGTTATTTTTTATGTTCTTCACAGAAAATGAGCCAAGGCTAAAGGGGTTGAGTTAGAAGACATTATAAATAGCATAATTATTATTTTAGAAAACATTAAAAATGGGTTCCACAGACCCGGACACAACACAAGGGTTAAAGGTCCCATGGCATAAAATTTTCACTTTATGAGGTTTTGTAACATTAAAATGCGTTCCCCCAGCCTGCCTATGGTCCCCCAGTGGCTAGGAATGGCGATACGTGTAAACCAAGCCCTGGGTATCCTGCTTTGCCTTTGAGAAAATAAAAGCTCAGATGGGCCGTTCTGGCCCCTTATTAGGTCATAAGGAGCAAGGTTACCTCCCCTTTCTCTGCTTTGTCTGCCCAGAGAATTTGGCCCGCCCATGGGACTTAGACATCATGGCTTTCAAACAGCAAAGTGGCAGTTGGTCAAGGCAACACCCCCAGCCTCCACCTTGCCCCCCTCTCTGCTCCTCAAAAGCTACAGACTCAGAAATGGCACATACTAAGGAAAGCTCATTGTGGGACTGGCTCTAGCGGCTGAAATTCTGCACCACTGAATTTTGGGAAATAGACTTCAGATATGGTATTATGGGACCACTAAGGCCTTTAAAAAAGTATCCAAAGAGCACCATTTCATGGGACCTTTAATTACACTGATGAAGCCAATATGACTCCAATCCACTACCAGCTTATTGGACAAAATTAACCTATTGTGACAATAAATAAATAGCTCTACAGTTCCCGATGGCCTGTGTATTGCAACCAATCAACAGCGTGGCAGATTTGGCATTGCTCAAAGATTTAGCAAGAGCACCTCAATCTCACATTCACTGAATCATGTTTTTTCCCAATTTTTCCGTTTCATAATTGATCATCAAGGGGTCCTTTACAAGGCTGGACTATTCATTGGTTTATTGATATGGATCTTATTAGCCCTCGTGTTGTCCTGGGGTCATTGTGACCCCAAATGAAATGTTTTGCCATCAAAATACGTTTTTTAATTGATCAATTCCTTTGAAAAAATGGTAGTTGTTTACTACTATGCTCTTAATGATACAAATAAATTTGAAGTAAATAGATTGAATTAGGGATGTTTTACTGAATTTAATGAATTCTGTTGTCCTGTGGGGTCAAAAAGACCCCGCAGCACAAAGTGGTTCAATGGAGCAAATAGTCCCACCATACTGCTCGCCAAAACATCTTTGATCATGGATGTTGGATATGTGGGGTCAAGCAATGGTTAAGACAACAACAACAAAACAACAGAACAGGTCTTTTCCCACAGGTACTGGGCCATTTCAGTTTAGTCTGAGAGAGACAGGCAGCACAGGGAGGAAACAGAAGCTCTATACTGCACAGGAGGCTTGCAAGATATTAGTTAATATGAAAGAAGAGACAGACGAGGAGGACAATAATGATGTAGTGATACATCCAACATACAGACCGCATGCTGCTTTTTCCTCTGAAAAAGACCCCATACTGCCTCCTGCAGAAATGGAAGATGAGTATGAAGTAAAGGAATTTGATGAACTTAATGATTAGGTAGAAACTAAAGCTCATATCAGATGTGCAGCAGTGCATCTATTTTGATGAAGATGAAGAATCAACGGATGATGTAGAATCTAAAGCTGAAAATAGTGGAAGTGTCAGAAGTGGAGGATTGCATCTATTTTGATAAAGATGAAGAATCAAATGATGAGAAAGTACTAATGAGGGAGAGGACCCAGCTGAGATAGAAAAATATTTCCAGTCAAAGGATGAAACACTGGTGCCTGGATAGCTCAGTTGGTAGAGTTGGTGCCCAAAGCAGCGGGCCAAGGTTTGACTCCGACCTGGGGCCCTTTGCTGCATGTCATTCCCCCCTCTCTCCCCTTTCATGTCTTCAGCTGTCCTGTCTATAAAGGCCTAAAAATGTCAAAAAAATAATCTTAACCCTTGTGTTGTCTTCCCGTCAACCATGAAAAGACGTTATGGTTTTCCAACATTTTTGTCACTTTATCAATGTTGTTGGGTGCTTTTAATTTTTCATTTTTTTTAAGTTTTTTGAAATTTGAGTTTTTTTTTGTTCCAAAGCTTATTTTACGGCCATTTTTTGTGACAAAAATAACTGAAAACGGGTCAAATTTGACCCATGGACAACATTAGGGTTAAACAAAATAAAAAAGGACAAAACACTGATCTGGTCTTCCATTCCTCCCAGTGACGGACGTTGCATGCCAGTATAGTCTCCAATTAATGACATAGGTCCACTTGACCTGTCTTATTGGCCTTAAATTTCAAATTAAATTAAAAATGGTGGTACGTGTTTGAATTAATCTATTATTAACTTAATACAGAATTAGGTGAAGTATCCACAAGATATTATTTAAATAACAGTAAAACAAGATGGGTTCATTTTGACCCCAGAGGACAACAGGTGTGATTATGGTGATTATGTGACATAATTAAAAAAATTCAAATGATTCAAAAACAGCATCTTTACTAAACTTTGACATATACCACTCTGTGATAAGTCAAACAGTTAAAATAATATTAGGCCTAAAATAATTCATAGTTTCATTTTATCTTTTACTCAAAAACAGGGTGTACTTTTATGTTAACAAGATCTATTGACTCTAAATTCCAAAATGAAGGGGAAAATGTATAGTAGTGGGTTGAACTGAATTTAGACAAAAAGTGTTACACAGAATTGATTGACAATTTATACTGTAATAAATTACAGTCAAACCAGGTAGGGTCCTTTTGACCCTGGAGGACAGAAGGTCTAAAGCATTTGGGAGGACATTACGAGGGTTAGGACAAATATGGAACGACCTTGGGAGAAGCGTGAGGCTCCTGCACGGCTGCATGCGGTAATGCACGTCCGTATTTATAACAAGAAGAGTCTGTACAGGTGTGAGTCGCATGATTTAAAAAATCAGAATGTTCTTTTTGCGTACAAAAATTCAGACTTTTTGGAGCACAACATTTTTCAGAATAGATAGATAGATAAATAGATGGATTGATAGATATTTATTGATCCCAAAAAATGGGAAATTACAGTGTTACAGCACCTACGCAGAGTTTTATAAATTAATCCCCTGGATTTGGTGCTTTTACTGAGTCTCAATAACGGCCCACTGGTGAGATGGAGAAGCCAGAGAGTCCTGGACAGTTGGCTTGGTTTCTCCTGCTGAATCATTCATACTTAAATGAACTGAGTTAAGGCAGCAAGTCAGTCCAGATCAGACCCAAACGCAGCGACCCTGTAAGGATCTTTAGATGCCATTTAGAGTCTGGAAGGCTGCTGTGCAGCTGGCCTGTGGAGGTTCATTGCTATTTTTCTTTTATTCATAAGCCTTAACTCAGTCTGGTTTTGGAGTTCACACACTTGAAAGTACAGTAACTTTCTGCGTTTCTGAACTAGAGGCCAAATGTAGTGTCATGCAGCAGTCAGTATCTGAACATTAGTGTTAAAGAAAACCACAGGGACTCAAAAATAGGGCTGGTTTGAAGGATGACTGTGGAGGGATGTGGAGATATTTTGAAGTAGCTACTAAAAGTTTCAAATGCCAGGCAGTAAGGTGAAAATATCTAAAGACAAACATGGAGAGCTTTACAAGAATTTGAACAGCAACACATTTCTTAATATTTGGACTTCACACCCTACAACCGCCATAAAATAAAGGCATTTTTTTATTTATTTAAAGGCATACAAGTGAAGATATAAATGGAGTAATAATTTTCTTGCGATTATGAATTTCAAACTTGCAGATTTCTAAACATCTGAAAACCCTGAAAAAAGTACCACTCTACCATTGCTTCCAATATGTACATTGTACATGAGCTGCGTGGCTGCAGGATATGATAAGTTCCTGTAGTAGTTGCAAGAACAACTTTCTGCTCTTGCTAATAAATCAGAAGGGTTCATCCTCTAGTCTTTCACTTGGCCTGAGAGAAAGTTCTAACATTTAGAATATTATATTATGAAATGAATGAAGCTACCGGAGATGCATTATCAGTTATTACAGAATGTGAGGACCCACTTGCCTTTGATGGATCCTGTGTCTACAGAGCTTCTGTTAGAGTGCTTCACTTTAGGTCAGCAAGGTAATCTCAAGCACCTTGGCCAAGAGCAAATACTAAACCTCTTAAATCCAAAGACAATAGAGGACTAATCCTTCACTCAACAAAGTTTATCACACGGGTCCTTCAACTATCCTCCGAAATGAGCTTTTGTTACCACTCTGCTGTAATATTCCTCCAACCTGATCTTTATTTTACAAATGGATAACACAGCGCCATTATTGCCACAACATGCAACAATTATCTAATCCAACAGAAGAGCATTATGGAGTGTATCATTTGGTCACTGAGATATCCACCACTAGTCCTTGTTGTGCTGCTGAAAAACCTGCTTTCGTCCAACATTCTTCAAATGAAGTGACATATAACCAAACTTCAGACCATACCTTATGAGTGATAAGCAGCAGGGGAACATCCACCGCTGAGCCAAAAGACACAAGTTTTACTCTTAGATTTGACTTGATAGGACATTTGGCCCATTTGGTCAAGAGCCTTGTGGCAGCTTGTTATGGGATTAGATGTCGGGTCAGCTGAGGTGGGGAGCTGCTAATGTTTGGCTGACTCACTCTGGTGAGACATGTTCAGCTTCCTTGTGTTTGGACATAGAGCAGCAGTCATAGAGGAGGTAAAAATGTGAAAGATATTTCACTAAAAAGCTTTTCTATTATTTTTAATGTAAAGTATCTGTAGCAGCGTGTTGGGTTGGACACGTTTACAGCTCTTCTACATGTTGTAAACTGTTCTGGCATAGGAATTCCCCATAGCTGATTTTGTTTGCAGTTGGTTAATTGCTTTTTCTACCCACACATACTGTATATACACACATAAACTTCTGGGTCTGCCCAATTTCAGTTTCCGTCACTTTACTGCACTGCCTCAAGAGAATGGCAGTTGTAGCAAGCCTATTAATTGAGTGTAGCTTATCTTTACAGATGTGACAAAGGATTTGTCACATCAGCTGCTGATGTGACAAATCATCCAACGTGCGATGAGTGATCTAAAATGATACATCCTGATTAATATGCTTGTTTTTTTAAACATCCCAAACCGCTCAACTGATCCCTGGAAAACGCAAATTTAAAGCATTAATGAAACAGCAAGGGAACATCTCTCTCTGCCCCTGATGCCAAATCAATACCATGGAAACAGTCAAGATTGACAAATACACTGTTTTCTATCACAAATTTCAACATGTCATTGTGCAGTGATGGTGCTGCTGCTGGACAACCTTTACTATCATTTCCACTGATGACCAACATTACTAAAGCCTTTCAAAGCCACAGCGCACCAACACCAAAAAACAAGAAAAGTACTATGACTCTGTTGTGTTTAATTACAAAGCACCTGCTTGATTCTCCAATGGTTTCCAGGCATGCATCATATTATCCAAAAAGAAATCATAAAAAGAGACATTCAGACACAAACACAAGACTAGAGCAGACCAGTGTTTTTCAAGTAGCTGTTTCTGGGAACATTTTATTTCATAAATATTTGTTTCAGTATTTGTGATCAGAATGTTGTGTTGAAGATATTGATTTAGGATCATGGGACCCACCTTAATCGTACCAGAACTCTTTAGGCTATCTTTGAAAAACACAGCAGGGGAGACTGGTTTTTAAAATGACAACAAAACAAGTGAGCCAAACACAGAGAAACAATGGATGCTTTTTGATTTATAACACAGGCACAGATCAGTCAGGACGAGGGGGAGACAGAAGGACTGGGATGGGCATATCTTCTACCTGTAGTTCTAGTAGTCTAGTAGGAAGGGAGGTAATTACCGTAAGAAGGAAAAACCATCCAACCTGTTTAGATCCTCTTCCCCGAGTAAGTGCTTAGGGAGGGGGGAATAACTCCCGGGGGAGATTGGAGGGAGGCCAGACTTGTATTCCAGAGTGCCACTGTTGATGGGGGAAGATATATGATTTTCTGGAGAGAAAGCTGAGGAAGAAAAGTGAGAGAAAGTAAAAACAAAGAGGTGAAACATTTCCATGATGCCAAGAAAGTATTCCTGCCCACTTAGTATTTCTAATTTGTTTAAAAAATACACCCATTTAGGGGTAAAACTTGGAGTACAGTACTGTTTCTTTGGAGTGGTGTGAACATGCAAAACATTTATATAAACGTATAAGTTGCCTTTAACATAAAAATGAACTTTTAGAAACAATCTCTCAAAAAAAATAGCAGTGGCACCACTGTACAGCTCCAAATTCATTTCATGAGTGTACCTACACAAAAAATGTTAAAGTGGGGGTTATGAACTCTTTCCCAGAGACTAATTTAAAGGGTAACCTTTGTTTTTTTGTCTAAATGTAAATGTGCTGTATTTATCCAGCGCTTTTCCAGTCTTAATGACTACTCAAAGCGCTTTTACATAGTACAGGAAACATTCACCATTCACACAATGTGGCCGAGGCTGCCGTACAAGTTGCCACCTGCTCATCAAATAAACACTCACACACATTCACACTCCGATCGGGGGCAAGTCGGGATTCAGTGTCTTGCCAAAGGACAATTCGACATGGGACTGCAGGGCTAGGGATTGAACCGCCAACCTTCCGATTGGCAGGCAACCGCTCAACCACTGAGCCACAGTCTAAGTGACTGACGGGAACAACAATCTTTGAAACTGGTCCAGTATTAAGCGAGATCGCTGCAGCAAGCTAGAGTGTAAAGTAATAGGACAATTGTCCAGCTTGTATTTGGCTCAAATTATTATTCTAAGGGTTTGACAACATTATGAAAGGATCCTTTTAGAGATAAACCTTTAAAACCTCTTTGAGACCTTTCTCTTTTACAAGAAAAAGCTTTGAAGTTGCTAGTGCTAAACCCACCAGACTCAATTTAAAAAAAAGCAATACTTTTAGCGTGTCTAGAGCAAACATATTTTCACATGTAAATTGATAAACTTTGTGTTTATTTCAACCAAAACTAGAGTTGTGATGGAAAGATGACCCAAAAAGGTTTTTCAAGCTGGACAATTGTCCCATTAACTTACATTATAGCTTGTTTTGCTGCTGCCGACTGCAGCAGCTTTACACTGTACCAATGTTCAAGATTTTTGTTCCCATCAGTCACCAAAAACATAGGAAAATAGAGTCCAGGTAGAAAAAAACGGTAGTTGGAAAATGTATAACTAGCCCAGTGGGCAAATTAAAGAGGTTACTTGTCACCTGATTCTGCAGCTCTTTTGCCTCTTTTAGCTCGTTGTTTTGGTGATTATATGTCAGGGTTGTGTGTGCTGCCAAAAATGAATGTATGCAGCTTTAACTTGTAAAGGTTTTGTGTAATTTATTAAATCTAAATTATTCACAGTCATGATCTCAGTGTCAATAAATCACATATTACACATTACACACTTTTACATTTACTAAATAATCCTCTCTGCAGTTTTGTTACACTTTTCTAACAGCTGATGAATAAACAGTTAAATTATAAGAGGGAGGACTTACAGTGTGTGATATCAGGAGGCCCATAGGGATCTGATAGGTAGACATTGGTGGGCTTTCCCACCTTTAGGTAGACCACGTCCGATGTGTTCTTCAAAATAGCCACAGCCTCTTCATGAGACACTTCCTCCAGACTGTAGTTGTTCACCTGTCCAGACAGACAAAGTCCTTGTTTTTTCAATCAGCATTTATAGTGTTTATAGAGTTTTCTGACTGCTCACTTAAGATCAGACCTGCGTGCTCCCTGCCTCCAGGAGACTGGATTATAACAGATGGTGTTCGGGTGACAACACCAACAGTAGGAAGGTAAGTAAATTAAGCACTAGTTAAGGAAGAGCAATGCCCTCCTCAAGATAAGGCTTGCTGTTATACTACTGAGCCAGTAGGTTGCCACTGTCTTTCTTTCAAAATGTGCGCCATGGACTCATTTCACTTAATTATCATATAGAGTGAAGCTGCAGAATGAGTCAGTGTGATTGATACACTGCTTGTTAATGTAGTGTACACAGTGTAACCAGATTCATGGAATCACCACTAGTCCCTTGGATATCTGTCTTTATAATAACAGCCATTGCATTAACATGATAGATATGCTAAATAGGTTATTTATCAAACTTAGCAGCACGATTAGTGTGACATAACATTCCCCAATCCCTTGTTATCATTAGTCAGCACATCAAAAGCAAAATACATAAAAAATTAAATAAAAAAATGACACCCTGATCAGTGGGAAAACAAATGATATTTCTTTAGTTGTCCCATTGTCATCTCTAAAAATACAAAGGATAATTCCCAGGTTCAATTCATAGACTGTAAAAATACTAAACAGCACATTCAACAATTCTGCAACACCACTACATCACCAAAATTATTTAAATAAAGTAAACAATGCTTACACAAAGGTTATATTTTCCCCAGATTGTTGTATTAGGTTACTTAACAATGGAGAGAGGTTTTCATCTTTCTAGTTACTCTAGTGTGTTCAATATTCCGATGTTTCCACTAAGGTTCATTCAAGATGAATTGTACTTTCATGTTTATTAGTATGGAAAATATACTTCTAATAACATCTATTTCATGAAATATCCGTCTGCAAGGTGCAAGCTCTTAAAATGGAACTCCAGTGTGTACACACCATTATCAGCCTGTCTCCTACTTGTAGCCGGCCATCCTTCTGTGCTGCCCCTCCATCAATGATTTTGGTGACGTATATGCTGTTGTCTCCAGGAATGTGCTGGTTTCCAACTCCACCTGCAATACTGAAGCCAAGCCCTGTATGTGTGTGTGTGTGTGTGTGTGTGTGTGTGTGTGTTTTTGTGTGTGTGTGTGTGTGTGTGTGTGTGTGTGTGTGTGTGTGTGTGTGTGTGTGTGTGTGTGTGTGTGTGTGTGTGTGTGTGTATGAAAGTGGTTGGTTAGTTTCTGGGTTGTGTGTATGACCGATTCATGTTAGGCATCAGAGACATCCACATTATGTGATGATCATGTATCAAGATATACAGCATATATATCTAAATATTAAATATTATCAGAAGTTTGTCTAAATATTGCATATTTAAAGCTTTCTAACCAAGCAAGCAAGCAATACTGTCTCCAACACTGTCTCCTGCTGCACCATTATGTACCAACATTGTTTTTAATTGAACCAGGGAAAACCCTGTTCAGCTAAACTGACTGAAATCGACTGAAATCAATGTGACAATCTGTGTGTGTGTTTGTGTGTGTGTGTGTGTGTGTGTGTGTCTGTGTGTGTATTTGTCTGAGCCCACCTTTTGGTCCTTTGATGAGTTTGATCTCGATGACGGTCTCCAGCATTGGCCTGCGGCGCCGCACATACAGCCGAACAATTGAACCTGCAACCTTCAGGGCTTCTACTGCTTTACTGTGAGAAACTTCAGACACGTCGGCATCATTCACCCGCAGGATGCAGTCATTTACTCTGGAAAAGGAACAGTGTAGATTAGTGATCCTTTATTATTAGTAATAATAAGGAGCAAGGCTACACTAATATATCATCAGTCTTCTTATGAGTCAGACAAAACTTCTGAAGTTGCAAAAAATTCAGCTTTTATGATTCACATTATGTTGACTATTTTTGATTGAGAACTGTTCTATCACAATAAAGATAAGAGTGTTAAAAGGTTAGACAATAATAATGCTATGCTTAGAAAACAACAACTTAGACACACGTAAGTCAACACAGAATGGGCTTAATTGAATAAGTGGTAACACGTTTGCACTAGGGCTGTCAAAAATAGCGCGTTAACGACGTTAATTAGTTGTTTGTTGTTAATTACGTCAATTTTTTTAACGCATTTCACGCATGCGCAGTGTAACGAATTATTCAGGTCAGGAAAGTGGTTGCGAGCTAGAGGCGAGATGGAGCAATTTGAGCAAAGTGGGCCTATTGACGGATTCAAATATAAAAAGAATGATGATGGTACAGTTAACAAGTACAAGGTTATTTG
>NC_048419.1:7900949-7905349 GCF_013103735.1 Etheostoma cragini | reverse complement strand
AGTGATTAATCCTGATTAATCCACTGAAAATTCTGATTAATTTGATTAAAAATTTTAATCATTTGACAGCCCTAGTTTGCACATTACACTTTTTCATGTATATGTATGTCTGTGATATGTGACAGACACACAGAGTGGGTTTGACTATGAGTGTGAGCACACAAGTGTGTAAACATCAGAGTCAGCGAGCGGCTTAGTTTGAACTCCCCTGAGGTGTGGACCAAATCATCCATGCCCTGGCACTCAAGGACACAACTTTCCTGAGGGTGTTTATAGGGACCAGCTGGGACCCAGCACACACACACACACACACTCACACACACACACACACACACACACACACACACACAAACACACTTCCACTGTCATGAAGCACAGCAAAAATGTCATATCTTCTTGAATATATATATAAATAATATATAATATATTTAAAATTGTATTTGTGGAAGTAAAAGTAACAATGTCATGTCTTGCATGTCATCAGTATACTGACTGTTGTGGGTTTCAGATTGCCGGAAAAAAATAATTCCGTTCCATTTAGTTAATGTTTGAGTAGGTTAATAAATAACTTTAGTTGGTGATCAATAAATGACAAATAAAGACAAGCTCTGAAGAACTCAGCTTAAAAATGTAATTATGAATTGAGAATGTGTTTATACAGATTAATAGAAATCTTTCAGAAATAAAATGGTGGGGTTATTGTGGGTTAAGTGACTGACTACATCCATGCCTTTCCCTCGCCAAACCAACAGACTCTATGAGAATCACAAAATATGCTCCAAGCAGTCCCTTAAGCCGGGCCGGTGCATTAAGTATGCTTAGTGCTCTGCTACAGTGTCCCAAAGCAGTGACAGGAACTGTGTCTGGCTTCTATAATGTGAAAACCAAATCCCTATCAGACCTCCTTCCTCACAAAGATTAGACTTCCCCTACATCCATAATGCATTAATCTTGATGCCCACCTACACTAGGAGGGGTGACCATCAATTAGGCTAAGTGTGATTTATGCCCGCACTGCTGCTATCGGCTGGAGATTGAAGCTGTGCATGCATTACGCTCGGCTCTAGCATCTGTGACCTGACAGTAATGCTCCAGAGCTGCAGCTCGGAAAAAGATCAGGAGCTGGCCTAAAACCAAAACCTGCATTAACCATCCATTATCCGTCACTGCTATTTAAAAAAAAAAAAAGATTTTTTTATCAATTTTGTTACAGCCAATGTGCACAAATCAGATCCAGCAGATATAAATACCGGTAGCAAATCTTTCTCTTTTGAGTTTAGGTATGTAACGTGCTAGCGTGATATTTTTTATTTTATGTAATTTAAGTTTGTAAAATGTAGATTATTCCACAACGTATTCCAGACCAATAGCTCAATGTGCTGTGCCGCTCCTTGTCACAGTTAGGATCGACTCGATAAGGTCCAGCTTGAAAGTTTGCTTGGGCCAAGAGTTTATCATGTCCTAGTCTACATCCCCGACGTTCTACCTTACGTGATTGCGCCGGTGCCGCAGGAAGTTCCAAATGATGCATGTCTTTTTGCTGATATCCATTTCCTTCCACTTTCTTTGTTTTGGTTTTCTAAACTCCGGTGGATTTATTTGGGCTGTGGTTAACTGCTCCTCAGAGCTCTGCAAGGTAAATCCAGACTGCTAGCTAGACTATCTGTCCAATCTGAGTTTTCTGTTCCACGGCTAAAACAACCTTTGAACGTACACATGTTCCACCAAAACAAGATCCTTCCTGAGACTATTTTACAGAGGCACCGTTGCTCCGCACGGCCCTTAGCACCACAAAAGATGATTGTGATTGGTTTAAAGAAATGGTGATAAACCAGGGCACGTTTTTCTCCCATCCCAGAATGCTGTGTGGACTAGCCAGACCCTTCTCCACAGCGCCGTACAGGAGGGTCTAGCAATGCAAGACTATGTGAAGCCAAACTGTAATAAAGAGAGAGAAGAGACTCAGGTATAACTATAAAAACAAATGCTCTTGTAAATAAAACAGAAGATACATTTGTGTAATTTCTGATTATAGTTCATATTCATGCTAATGGACAAAAATAGTTAAAAATAACTGATCATTTGTTAATAGATAAATGAGTTTGCAGGATTTATAAATAAGAGGCAATAAGAGGGAAAACTGATAAGAGGAGTTTCCGCAAGCCTTCCCTGAACCATTATAACTGTACAGTCCTTAATATGCTTAAAAATGAATATCACTCCTACAGAACAATAATACTACTGTATAATATATGTTTCATACAAAAGCTTTCTGACGGTAGATTACCCGGTGCAGTAGTGGAGCAATACTCTGTGACATGTCCATTCCCTAGTGGAGTTGTGTGTGTTTATCTTTTAGTCATCTTTCAGTCATCCTCTTAAAGAAGATTTCTTTTCTGACATTCTTTTGAGACGTGAAAGTTTCTCCATGTTTTTCTGTCTGGCAGGTCTGAAAACTTGTCAAGTTATCTCTTATTTAAAACCTGTGTGGGGAAGTGTAATTGACTTACCTCAGTCGTCCATCCTCTGCTGCAGCTCCTCCAGGGATGATCTTGGTAATGAAGATGCCAGGGTCGTCCCCAATGTGTGGGTTATCTGTGCCTCCGGCAATGCTAAAGCCCAACCCTGAGTTACCCTGTGGCCGTCAGTAAAGAAGAAGAAGAAGAAGAAGAAGAAGAACAAGAACAAGAAGTCAGTGAAAAATGATTCTCGCTGCTGAAACAGCCAATTGTTACTTTTACATTGAAGATAATGTTAATGCTGATGTAGTGCATACGTTGCAAATGAACTATACCATATTTCTTAAATATTTCTTAAATATTTTTTTGCAGTAGTTTCCAACCTTTTGTGTCCAACAGCCCTATCAAATGAGTACCCCCTTCATCAACGTCACGTATTACAACCCTGATTGAAAAACTGTGTTGTTAAGTGTTAATGTGTAAATTGACCATATCACCAATGGGTGTGCCACAACTTTCTTTGATCAAACAAAGACAAAATTTATGGAGTTGTTTTAAGACAATTACAAAGTCAGCCTACTATCACCTTAAGAAAACATAAAGGGTTACATGTCTCGGCTACTGTAACGGTGTCTTTACAGATCACTCTAAAAAATCCTACAGACAGCTGCAGCTGAGTCAGAATGCTGCTGCGCCAGTCAGCACTAAAACTAAAGACGTGGATTACATCACTCCAGTTCTGAAGTCTTTACACTGGCTCCCTGCCTCTCAAGTTTTTTTTTTTAAAGTAAACCTGCCTTTCCTTGACTTGCCTTCATTAACACTGCTGTCATGTTCCAAATGTGTTTATTTGATCTGATTTAAACTAGATGTTTTTATAACTATTAAGTCCTGTATAATCAACACTCTTTCAACATATCCCCTAGAAACTGGATATTGACTTCCTGATGTTCAAGCACCACTGGTTGCACTGTGCAAACAAAAACAAAATGCCTTAGAACGCATTATAGCCTTTAAATTATGAATTTATTATACCATCCTTTTCTAAATGTTAACTTTTAATTCCATTGAAAAGCACAGTTAACAATTTCTTTAAAAGTCAATGAAATATTGACGCACGATTTAACAGTATGGCTTTCTAGTGTCACTGTTCTCAGTATGATGACAAAGCGGTCAGAGGTGTAAAGTCTTCAGTTTGCCATTACAAAATGGCTCTGGCATTCTGCTGTAAGTCCAGATCCCCACCCCCTTTCCTGATTTAACCTGGCTCTGGCTATATCATCATGCCATCCATGAAATATTGTATTTATAAGGCAGCGGGATCTAAACATGTCTTTCAGAGCAGGAGCTGCACTTGAGCTCTGCAAATAAAATCCCTTGGATGCCCACTCACAAGATGAAAGCCAAGCTTTGATTAAGTGATGACTTTGGTGTTAACTGATGGAATAGCAACTTCTCTTGATTACAAATCCCACTGAGTGTCCCTGCAGGGCTTTGCCACCCGAGTGAAAAAAACAGTGGTCTTTAGGGCAATAAGAGTACCAGACAAAGACCTGTCTATGCTCGGACACTAAAATCTCATGCCTGATGATAAATATGGAGGTCCTGAAGGCTTATGGATGGAGGCTCACTACTGTCTGTATTAAATCAACAGCGCTCTCCTTGTTGGTTGGTTGTGGCATTCACCTTTGCAGTTCGTCTGGCTATGTCTCTGCTCTTGGTTGTATTGGAGCTGTCAAAACTTCTACTCTGTGTCAGTTAGTATCCACTTGGTCAATATTTTCATAACAGTGACCACAATGGCTGCACCTGATTGGACAAACGCTACATGTGGGGCCGTCTGCTGACGGATTTCAAAACAGAACAATGCGGCTTGTGCTTTCTCTTATTTTATGGAAATACTTTAGTGCAATGTGTTTCTAAAACATTTAGCAAGAAAAA
>NC_048419.1:7895468-7900849 GCF_013103735.1 Etheostoma cragini | reverse complement strand
TATGTTAACATATTTATTGATTAATTTTCTTCTTAACCAGTTTATTTATTTTGCTAACTAATTAAACCTGGGTTACAAGTTGCTGAATCTTTCTTAATTGTAGATCAACAACAGTCAGTTTAAAAGATTTTCATGACTTTTTCAGAGGCGATGAGTCAAGCTGACCGCCCTTGATTTGTATAAAGTAGCCTGGATTTAACTTTATGCAATCAGGAGCAGGCAACTTGATGCCCAATTAGAAAAAGTCGCCACAACGCTGTATGTGACAACAAATATTGAAGCCTAAAACACGCGTGCCCTCACTTAGAGCACCTTTAAGAGCTACGTATAAGCCATGTTAAATTTATGATCATGGAAATTTCTTTGTGATGTTTTTAAAACAAGGTATTTTAGGTCAGGACAGGAGTTATGTAGTTTTAACCGTACATGTATGCTGTTTAATTATTGACATTGCCTTCATACGGTGGTATGAAAACACAGTTCTAAAAGCTTGTATGGGACAGTAAAAGACCTAACTTGTTGTACACAATTCATACTAAGAGAATGAATGCAAAGTCCTCCCACATCCATTTCATGTAGTAGCTCATAATATGCACACAGAGTTCACAGAGTGTAGAGCCTCTCCTGAGGCAGCACGGATGCTTCCACTTCCCTCTATAACTACCTTGCATCTTATTTTAATGTCTTCATGAGAGCATTTCACTGTACCACAGTGCCGTCAACGTTCCCATGGATTAACACAGCTGTAAGGTACTCACCCTCTCTAGAGTGATTTCTTCAAACTCATATTCAATTTCTGTGCCATTGACCTGAAGAAACAGAAAACAGATTGAACCAAGACATTCAGTCCAGTTTTTATACAGTACCTTCAAACATTGCTTTAACATAAAAATGCACTAATGCGCAAAGGTGACAAAAGCCCAAAAAAATAATCTTGGAAAAAATAAATACATAAAAGCAAAAGATGGTGGGTGGGGTTACGTTTCAGTGACATGTAGGACAAGAACAAGACATGAACCCCGGTCTCCTGGGTGAAAGTCCTGTGTTGTTTGACCCATCCACCACCTCTGCCTACCTATCCTACGGTTTTTCAGTCTTTCATTCCACTCACTACCGTTCTCTCTCTAGATACTATGCCATCTTACAGCGAAGCGGTAAAGCTGCTGCTCTGCCCAGTGTGTTCCATTCAGATGCTAAAGCATGCTTTTTGCGCCGGTATAAGACACTGAAAGACATTGACCACACTAAGGCCAGCTCTACCTAATAAATTAAAAATGGGGCTGACATGTGTTTTCCATAGGCAGTGGTGTTTTCTGTACGAAGCAAGAGCCATCTTGAGGGAAACAATTTAAGGTGATTGTTAATCAACATTTGCTATTTCTGGAACATGAAGGTTAGCTACAGAAGAGTCAGTCTCATCCTGCATCTCACTGAGATGATTAATTAGCAGCGAGCACTTCCGTCATTATGCATTCATTACAGTATTCCTGTAATGAATGCATAATGACGGAAGTGCACAAGCATATGAGACACTGCATATCATATTCCCAGTTGGACGTAATTTTTAAGCAGCATCAGATGTTATTAACAGAAACATCTGATTGAAGCAGGCAAGACCAGAGGACTAAATAAGCAACAACAGTTAAAGATATGCATGAGCTAAAAAATAAAATTGCTGTCTTGCAGGAAGAAAAGGCTGCAAAAATAAGTATAGTAATTGGCTGAGGCTCCTATACGCATTTGTTTAACCGAACTACAGCTTCATTCATTTGTTTTAGCCACACATAGTAGAAGGTTAATAGAAAGCCTTGTGCTGGTCTTTTATCCATGACACACATCCATAACTCATATCCATAACATGCAACCTCATTTGTTACTATGACAGTTAGACAATCAATATGGGATAACACACCACACATACTATCTCAAGTCAAACTCGGTAATAGAGTGGTATTGATCTTCTACTGAAAAGACTAATAGGTGCATTAAAGAATCCACAGAAATTCAAACTCACATAAGGAGCTGACTCCAAAGTGTCTGTGTTGACGATTATCGGGGCAGGGCTGGCCTGTAAGAAAGACAGAGAGGGGAGGGGGAGAAAAGGGGGAGACACAGGTTTTAGTGAAAGAGAGACGCCTGGTCCCACCACTGTCCTACTTTCCATGAGTGTATCAGGCTTGTGGCTCTCCGTATTATCAACAATTTAACAGACTTCCATTTGCTGAATGGAACCAGAAACACTCCCCTCTCATGCACAGCACTCTGATACAGTTGTTGAATGGGTTTAACAGGAGACAGGGATGAGAACATGGTGAAACAAGTGGACATAGTGAGTTTCTATTGTTCAAATATGCCTTACTGATAACAAAGACCACTTATGATTCATTCAGCTAGCAGCTTCAGTTGAAATGTGCCATCAACGCCTGCCAAAGAAAAATCACCTTCACATTTTAAAGACACCAATGGTAAGGTCAACTAACAGCTTTTGGGCCCTATTTTGCACCGGGCGCAGTGCGGCGCAAAGCCTGAAGCAAGTGACAGAGTTGTTAATTTCCTGCCCGCGCCTATGGCGTTTAAATAGCAAATGCACCTGCATCCATCTTTGCGCCCATGGGTCTGCTGGCCTTACAGGGAGGTGTGTTCAGGTGAATTCTTGGTGTGTTGCTATCTTGAGGAAGCGGGAAGTGAACCTGGTCAAAAACGCAGCATTTTATTGTTATTTTAACAGAGAATTAGGAAAATGCTCCTAGGCTTATGCACAGCACACACAATATGCTTGTTACACACACAGGGACGCACAGCAGCACACAAAAGATTAAAAATAATAATATTATGGTGGAGATCCACCATCATAATAGCAATGCTCCAAGGTCCAAACACGCCAGGCTTTTAAAGGGAATGGAAGATGACCTCTGATTGGTCGATTGAATGTCATGCCCAAAATTCACCTATGATTAATGAAGACACAAAGTACAACCCTTTTGAACCATGCAGCTGGACCCTTTTTCCGTTGTCAAACTAGCAAAAGTAGATTTATACATGCCCCAAATTTACCTGCGCCATGCGCTTCACACTTAGATCGTTAAAATAGGGCCTTTCAAGTAAAGACGTCTTTCCTTTTCACCCGTTACGGCTCTGTAACACTGCTCTATAGTCTGTATTGGAAATTTGACCTCCAGTCAGCTATAAATATTTCATTCATAAACTTTACAATCTGAAATTAAACCAATGTCACCCAGTGCGTGCAAAATGCATTCTCCTGATGGCCTTTAGAAAGAGAGCAGATGGTGAAAGGCAGGACTAAGAGGAACTCTGATTTTTGGGCACAACATGAGAGCCGTAAACAATGAGCCTGAGGAATGAGATGATTCTCAAGGATGCATTCAGAGATTCTTTTGAAATTCATCCTTTGATTTTGTCCCTACAAGATGAATAGAACTTAAACCAAAAAGGGAAAAAACAAAAGAAAGGGCTAATCATTCTCCTATGAATAATTAGAGTAAAAAAAGAAGGTAATGCATATCAAGTAGTAGATCGTATCGTGTGCAAAGATGAGGGAGCACATAACTGAAGATCTGTGAATTTTATAACAGTTATCTAATCTGGTCACAAATCCTAGGCCGGAAACATATTTTACATGAGATGTGACGTCACAGTGAGCTAGAAGGATTATTCCACTGTTTGCCGTATCTATACACATAGAGATGTACTGTATGTCAGTGCTGTTGGGTAGTGTCATAGCATCGAAGAGAGTGTGTGTCCGCTGCAGCTGACTGACATGATGCTGTGAAAGACGAGATGCTTTGCTGGGTCATCAGTGCAGCGACAACACATGTCATCAGCAAGAGACTCAGCCTGTCCAATCATGTCTCCATCACCCCATTAGACTTCACGCTATACGACTGGCTGCTTCTTTATAGTACTTGTAGAGTAACCTTTTGGGGAATCAAACAAAATCAATACCAGAGTTGAACCTTTTTGGTTTGGACCGATTATTGACCCTGGTGATTATCGGCCCATTTTTACATTACATCCATCTGCGTTTTAGTCACCTGATAACCGATAGAGTTAATGAATTTGGCTTGTGCATGAGAATGTGCGTACATTTAGACAGATACACAAACTAACGCTACTCTAAACCATGTAAGCATAATTAATAGTTAATCGTTCCTGAAGACATACTTTTTTGTTAGTATTTAAAAAAAAGCTATTTATTGCTTTCAGTGTAAATTATGATGATTCTATTTCCTGTCATTCCTACTACTGAATCAATGAGCACCTGTGGCTCTTTTAATGATATCCAATTGTAATTAATCTCCATTAATAATGAACTGTTGGTAACATTTATAAAGATCACACTATAGCTATATTTTTGGCCGCTATCTACTTCTGTAGCGTTTCTTCTACAAGCCCCATTTAAACGTCAAAATGTAGGCTTCATTCTAAGATGTTTCAGTTATTTTACACTATTTTTAAGTACTAAAATGTAAAAAATCACTTTAATTTTTCATTTCTATTTCAATAAGTTATCTCAGGACACTGTGCATTTGGCTGCATGGATTAATTCATCCAGCACTCTATAATATTATTATTAAATACTTAGATTGATATGCATGTTAGAAAATAGTGTTTTTGTTGTTGTCTTTAAACAACATATCCAAATAGTCCGAGATAATTCTGAGCCCCTTTAAGATCCAAAGGTTTGGTCCCAGGTGCTGCCAATGTCCTGACTAAGACTGCCAAACACAGCCCTGTGATAAATTTTAATAGACTGTATTTATATGGCGTTATACTGTCTTAATGACTACTCATCGCGGTTTACATAGTACAGGAACCACTCACCATTCACACTCGGATTGGAACAAACACATGGCTTGCACAAACATATACACATTGTCAAAAAACATTTGTGTTGATCTTATCAAATTCACATTGTTGGCACAGCAGGTATAGCACATCGCACAAGTTAACAAACCAAAGTGTCAACAGTTCAAATTGTGACGTCAGTTGCATTTTCTTAAAAAATGCTGAGTTTTAGTTTTAATTGAATCAAAAGCTTTATTGTGTAACATTTTGAAATTGACAAACGTCCATTACAATCAAGCCATTGCCAAATGAGTTGCTACAAAGCTAATTAAGACTATCAGCTCCACTCATATGTCTTTTCCACCAAGGCTAACAAGGTGCTGGTTCTGGGCTGGTGCTATTGCCAGTTTGGTGTTGGTTCTACTTGCCGGTTATCTAGAACCAGCTCGATTTTCCACAGCCTGAGAGCCAGAGTAGGGCTACGTCACAAGGTAACTGCAAGTACAGTGGTGTGAAAAAGTGTTTGCCCCCTTCCTCATTTCCTGTTCCTTTGCATGTTTGTCACACTTAAGTGT
>NC_048419.1:7894075-7895368 GCF_013103735.1 Etheostoma cragini | reverse complement strand
ACTTTGCTGCTACCAGACCAAAAGTCACTTCCCATGCAATGGCTGCGAACACTAATCTTGACCCCACACTCCAAACCGATCTCACTGAATTGCGAGCCCAAATGACTGAACTTCAGAATCAGCTCTCAAAAATGAAAACTAAAGAGGCCGAACAACCAGTCGCCCCTCAAAGCAATTTGGTCAAAGAGCTGAAAGCACAAATCACAGAGCTCCAATCCCACCTTGCCAGACTCAAATCCCCAAATGCAGGCCGAAAGGAAGTTGACAACCCAAAAGCAAGTAAGACTAAAACGAAACCTAAAGCACCTAAACAAAACCTGTCAGTGCCCCCAGTTTCAAAAAACAGACCAAGACCCTGGTATTGTTTCAAATGCGGTGGGGATGGGCATATTGTGTCTGCCTGCTCCAATGAATCAAACCCGTCGTTGGTTGCTGAAAAAAGGGCGCAATTAAAAGAAAAGCAGTTACAGTGGGACACAGAAAACAGTCAAAATCAATCTTTAAACTAGAACCAGCTCCCATTGCGGGACAAATGGGTGCTTCCAATGAGACTTGTCCCAATCAAAAGCCTTTCAAAAAGCATGTTTCTAACCAGTCAGCCACTGTAAAACTACCAAAAGGTTTAATCGGAGCAAAATATACCGCTCAAGTGCAAGTTGACGGTCAAAACTGCAGTTGTCTTCTTGATACTGGGTCTCAAGTAACCACAGTGTCTCGATCATTCTACGAAAAATACCTCTCAAACCTTGAAGTCCGTCCGATAACCGAACTGCTTGAAATCGAAGCTGCAAACGGTCAAAACGTTCCTTATTCCGGCTTTATTGGCATCTGTATTACTTTCCCAAAAAGCTGTTTTGGTTCTGAAATCAGTGTGCCAACCTATGCGTTAGTTGTCTCTGACACACGCTCGAGTCTTCAGTCATCTCTTTTGATTGGCACAAACACGCTAGACATTCTTTATGAAAACTATTCCCAGACTAATGCCAGTACCCAAACTCTTCCCTATGGTTGCAGGGTAGTATTGAGTGTCTTGCAGCAGAGGCACAGACAGAAAGAAAACAGTGGTCTTGGGCTAGTTAGATTGTCGGGGAGAGAACCGGAAGTCATTCCCGCAGGTCAAAGTCGAGTCTTAGAAGGGTCAGTAGGTGTAAACACTAAAACACCTGACAAGTGGGTTGTGGTTGAGCCACCTCGCACTTCCTCCTTACCAGGTGGGGTCCTTGTCACCAACTGTTTACTCACCCTTCCAGACAAACCTTTTGAAAGGATCCCAGTTGTAATGCGTAACGAAAG
>NC_048419.1:7885200-7893975 GCF_013103735.1 Etheostoma cragini | reverse complement strand
CAATGATCCTAAACACACCAGCAAGTCCACCACCGAATGGCTGAAGAAAAACAAAATGAAGACTTTGGAGTGGCCTAGGCAAAGTTCTGACCTGAATCCTATTGAGATGTTGTGGTATGACCTTAAAAGGCTGTTCATGCTTGAAAACCCTCTAATGTAACCGAATTAGGACAATTCTGCAAAGATGAGTGGGCCAAAATTCCTCCAGGACGCTGTAAAAGCCTCATTGCCCGTTATCGCAAACGCTTGGTTGCAGTTGTTGCTGCTAAGGGTGGCCCAACCAGTTATTAGGTTTAGGGGGCAATCACTTTTTCACACAGGGCCACAATGGTTTGGATTTTTTTTCACCTTTAATAATAAACACCTTCATTTACGAATTGCATTTTGTGTTTACTTGTGTTGTCCTTGACTATTGTTTAAATTGGTTTGATGTTCCGAAACACTTAAGTGTGACAAACATGCAAAGGAACAGGAAATGAGGAAGGGGGCAAACACTTTTTCACACCACTGTACCTCCGTTGTCATAGCAACGCGTCGTGACAATCAACAATAATGGAGGACTTCATACCGATACTTTTGCTCCTGGCTTTAGAAATTCCCACTGGAATTCAAAGACGTGCCTTGACAGCTCTTCGTGACCGCAATGGACAGAGGATACGTTCAAGAAGAAATTATCTCGCATGATTTAACGTTTGATATAATCTTTTGCTGGCTTGCAATGGCAACATCAGTAGCGTAGCTACAGCAAAAGACTGTTAGGGTGAACAGACGTCCCGATTTGACCGGGGCAGCCCCAATTTTCCCAACAAAAAGCCTATCGGGACCCGCTCCCAGCACCTGACGTAACCGGTTCTTATCTCTAGACCAGCGTTAAGTTGGTGCTGAGTTGGAACCCGTTTTCTTGGCCCAGAGCCAGGTTTATTTGTGTGGAAAAGCAAAGAACCAGTTCAATATTTGGCATTGACTCCGAACCAGCACCAGAACTGCTTTGGTGGAAAAGAAATAACAGCTCTCTCTGTGTTTCTCAGTATGACTACTCAGAAGATTGTGTCGTTCAGGGACTTTCCTGGGCAGAAACGCGAGTGACAATAATGACCTCTTCTGAAGAGTCCATCATGTTTTTTTAATCCTCCGTGTCCTCCTTGGCTAATACCAACTGTGCAAAGGAGAGGTGGAGGGTGGAGGGAGGAGGTCGGGGCCCCCTTGTTTCTTTAGGCTAACTATATTAGCTTTAGCCTGGCTGGTAGCAGCTTTCTGCTTGTGTCTTTAGGCTAACTTTATTAGCTTTAGCCTGGCTGGTAGCAGCTTTCTGCTTGTTTCTTTAGGCTAACTATATTAGCTTTAGACTGGCTGCTAGCAGCTTTCTGCGGGGGAAAATGACCAGGAGACATTGAGATTATGTTGCTTTAATCAGGTGATTTAGTTTGTATTTGCAGAAACATAAAACACTGACTACTGTAGCTTCACTGACTACCTATCAAAACTATGCGCATCACTGTGTCAGCGGCAGCTGCTGCCTACGGTACTTTTCTACACACCGAGAGCCTCACTTCCCAAAACAGTAACCCCGTCGGACGAACGTCACATACACATGCTGCCCACACGGCTACCTGTCTTAAAGGGGAAGGGTCGGCCGGTAATAATTATGTAAAAGGAGAACGGTGAAAGTTTACTTTTCTATCAAGCAGCAAAAAAGGAGCGTCAACATTACAATGTCCTGCAATGTGACTATCGTGCATGCGCACATCGCGATGTTGATGCTAAAACACAATATTGTTCAGCATTAACCCCTAAATTATACCATAGACTACAGCATATCCATTAAGTCATTTAATGTCTTAAAGAAAAGCTGACACAATTATAAAACTATGATGCTGAACTTA
This sequence comes from Etheostoma cragini, assembly GCF_013103735.1. Lineage (NCBI taxonomy): Eukaryota > Metazoa > Chordata > Actinopteri > Perciformes > Percidae > Etheostoma > Etheostoma cragini. The sequence goes on along the minus strand of NC_048419.1, from coordinate 7,892,092 downwards.
ATTGCTTCATACGGTTTCACTCTATTTCACTACTGTGCCCTACAGTACCCAATATCACGTTACATGGATACCACTGCTACTCCACATGTAAGCACACACAAACCCCCGAGAGGTAATGGCCACTCAACTGCACACTTACATGGCATGCTTAGCTGCACTTAGGCTCATTTCTCTTCATGTTCATGCTTCCTAACGTCACCACGTGACCAACTGCCTCCAACAACACATTAAGCCAGTGTTCCAGCAGCATGGCAACATTATACATGAGATGTTAAGAGCATTTCATGAATCTATAAATTATGCCAGTATCACAGTTTAATGATATCCCAAGAATTTCGCCAGCACTCAAAAATAAGACAAATCATAATTCAATACTGTAGTCTTACTAAGGGCTGAATGCACAGTGCTGTATTAATCAGGGCAGCTCTCTGATGGGTTCAGTCGGCCGCCTACTTGGCGATAGCTTCTCATGAATATTATTCTGCAAATACTTAACTACAACATGTGGGGTTTTAAACCCATTGAGTACCAGTTGCCAAAAAGTAGTGTATTTTTCTTTTCTTATAAACTTTCATTCTGATTATGCGCTGAAGAAAACATATTTATCAGCTGAGACCTAACAAAGACCTAACTGAATGATGAGAAAAGTGTAAAACCTGTCATCAAACTGAAAAAACAACGATGCAGCATCAGATAATATTTCTTTTTGTGCTCTTCTTGAAGTTAACTCAATAATTCAGAAGCAACTTTATGTATAGTGGCTCATAAAAACAGGGGAGTGTATTAATAATTCACTGGCAATTCATGTAAAAATAGTCAACAACACAATGTGAGACGTGACTGCTGAAGTGTGTTTAGAGAGGCTGAGAAAATGTAGGACTGTAATGGAAATGGACAGATATGCTCAGTTGGGAGTGAAGAAAGTTTCAATGTGACTGAAACTATGGAAAGTCATCTATTTATATTTCTGGCTGGCAAATATACTAGTGCTAACTTATATTATATTAGATCTAGGGTTAAATATTAGCAACCTCATTTTAGTCACCTGAAGTGGCAAGTAACATGTTGTGACAAGTGACAGTTAAGACATGTTCTCCATTTGTTTTAATTGTTCTGTCCGGTCGGGCAATTAAAAAAAAAAAACTTAAACTTAAAAAAAAAAGCAATCCTTTCATAAACCATGAAAACCCCAGACGAAAACCTGCAAAAAAAACCAGAGAGGAGAGCTGGAAGGGAGGAGGCAAAACAACACATGCCGAAACAGACACATACAAACACATATATAAACACACATACACAAAGGACCAATCACACGTGCAGTTTGAGGTAAAGGATGTTGCACAAGGCTACAGCCCGGACCTCAAAAAGGCAGTTTCAGCTTGACTGTTAAAATGTGTTTAGATAATTAAAAGGTATTTATTTAAAAACAGGCTGAGAATACAGGTTTTGGGAACATTTTCTAGGAGTGTATTCAACTTACAAGTTCAGATTTCTTTACAAACTGTCATTTGTTTTTTTTTCTTTGTGTGACTTCAAATACAGAACACGTGTGTAAATATTTTTTACAAGTTCCAATTTTAACATACAAGTTCAGATTTCTTGAACGTGTTAAACAAGCTCTCACATTTTGCAAAATATTTACCTTCATACCTGTGTTCCAGGTCCCCATATTATGAAGGCAGTGCAGTAGAGAACAGCTAACGCTGACTTCCCCCCGACCCCCTTGCAATCGCCCTGCCATGCCTTTCCCTCAGCTCCATGATGGATGGCCAATATCCCACTTAGAATATGTTCTTTATCAATTTTATGCACATTTGTATGTGAAAAGAGGAGTTTGAATACGATGTGTCATACTCGCACACATGTAACATATCACAGTCCACGTTTGTTTAGTTTCTATGCTGTCAGTAATAACTGTTGTTTTTTTTGTACTAAACGTCCAAGAAACAACTGTTAGTTAATGTGACATATTCCCTTTGATTGTGAATTTGTGGCTGCTATGGCTGGGTATCGTTAAAACTTATTGGATACCGGTACTGATACTAACATTGTGACTCCGATACCGGTTTCTAACAATACTATTTTCAAACCCACTTTTATGAAATCCATTTGAACAAAAAGAAATTCAAACATTACACATTACAGCTCAAATCTTTTTATCTATTTTTTAGCTCTTACCCGGTGAGCCCCATCTCTGTGTAACGTAGAGTTTTTCCTGCGTGTCACTATGACTTGTAATTTCAGACAGCCAATCACAAACATTAACAGACATTATAAGATCTTGGCAGAAACATGCTGCTTGCTTACTGGCTCACTGACGCTGATGAGATTTACTCCTTACGTATTAAAATTGTGTATTGGATGACAAGGCATTTTTTGATAGTCAATATTAAGAATAAATTCGGTCAGTGCCTAAAAAGTCTTGAATTTTGTTTTGAATTGGCTGGTTATGTTCCTTATGTTGAGCTACTCTACACCGATGTATTGGCTGATATTAATATTAATATTACAGCTTTATTTGTATCAGCATACTGTATTTGCAGCCGATAAGCAACAAGAAATTGTTGTTTGTCCACCAGGTAGCACTAATAGATTTATTTAACTGTAAAATGTTCTGCTCACTACATATCTTGGTTACGATGCTTTAAAAAAAAGAATGAAATGAAATGAGATGGGTTTATATAAAAAAATACATGTTAATAAATGGCAGGTTTTTTAAACTAATAGCCCTTAAAAATCCAGTCAGTTGTAATGTAAACTTCATATTCTTCTTGCATTTATTCCCAACTCACATTGTGCCAGACTTTTCTTTGCATTAATAAACCTTGGATTAAGAGCTGCACAGGCAGCAGATAGAATTTTGACAGCAAAAGATTCCATGAGGCTTTCTAACAAGTTCAATGACTCTTGTCAATCTGCAAAACATAGCCAAACAGAAATGTATTCATCAGTTTCTAATTTAGTAAGCCTGTTCCTTAAATATCATATTTTAAGAAGAAAGCCTGACCAATAAATGCACATTAAGCAAATCAATAAATGTCTATTGGCCAAAAATTCCAGAATAGCGTATGAATTTCTTTCCACATCACTTAATAATTTTGAATCTCTGTCCTCCAAACAAACAATTCTGCCCTAACAATCAGATGTAGATTTTCAGCTTGGTTCATAGCTCTGGATTCTCATAAGATGAACTCATGGCAGACCCGGTCGACCTTGAAATCAATTTCATCAGTGCTACCAAATTTCACAGATTTATTCAATATTTGGAAACTGCTGGGTGTGTGCATAATAAAAAATCCTTGAGATTTGAGTTGTGGATGTGTTTCCCGTTAAGCATTACAGTCTCTTATGTTTGGCACACAGTGCATTGTGGCGTTGCCAAGACTGCAAGTTGTAATATTGCAGGTTTTGTGACTGATGCACAGGGATGAGAATAAAGACAGTAACGGCGTTACTAACAGCGTATTTTTTTTCAGTAACTAGTAATCTAATTGATCACTCTTCCCATCTTAATAACTTATGTAATTGATTACATCCCACTTTGCAACACAATAATACAACAGATACCTCATTTATTGATATTGATTGATTTCATTCTCACATCTCACTTATTATTTCTTATTTATTCATCATTCTCATTCCCTATTCCAGAACTGATCATACTGTTCATATTGTAATATAATAACAAAATACTATTTATCCCAGTATCCATTGCACTATGCTCCACAATTAAATAATTTATTGAACTCTTCATTGCACTCATGCCTGTTTAGAGTATGTATATATTGGTGTGTATATATTAGTGTGTATATATTGTTTGGTTGTTTTGTATGTGTAAGCACATTGTGAGCAACGAGGCTCCAAAGAACAATTCCTTGTATGTGTCCTCATAGCTGGCAAATAAAGCGGATTCTGATTCCGATCAATCCAACACCAAAGATTATTTTGTAATTTAAAAAAATGTTTCCAAAATCATTTCAGTGGTTCATTAACTTGTTGGAATGAGACAAAAGAATAATGGTAATGGTAACAGTAATGGACAATTCTGCTCCCAAGCTATAGGGGGAACGAAGAGGAAAAGTGCTTTGTTGTCCACTGTAAAGGTGCTGGTTGACAAGTAGCTAATGCTAATGTTATTCTTGTTGGATAACATAAGATTACAACACCATTTAACACGCTCAGTTATTTTTAATATGATTGTTTTGACCACGGTTAACAACTCTGGGATAACCCACAAATTCATCAGTAATGTTTACTGTATCAATTGATGATTAATCTAATGGTAATTTAGCTAGCTAGCACACCCCTGTCTTCTGTCTCAGTCTCCCGGCGCTGCAAGGCTTCAGTCGGGATGAGAGCTGACAACAGCCCTGGAGACACATCCATTCTACAGTCAGCCCCCAGCCAGCTTGCAGCCATCCACTATTATTACAGCCCCAGCCCGGGTACACACCCACAGTCAGCCCCCAGCCAGCTAGCAGCCATCCACTATCATTACAGCCCCAGCCCGGGTACACATCCACAGTCAGCCCCCAGTCAGCTAGCAGCCATCCCGGTCAGCACTTAACTCCGGTGTAATAATATTACTTTACTTATTACTTTTTAGCTAAAGTAATTGGTAACATTACGTATTATTATATTACTATATTACTTTCAGCCCCCCAGCTGCTTTAGAACTTATTCTGATTTACTGGAAGAAAAATGAACCTTACCGGGGAAGCCAAAACAATCAGCCAAACTGCAGAAATTCAAATATTCTGTATTCCGTAACGAACACTATCGCACACTTACATACGCGTGTTAAGTTTTTTGTTGAGTTTAGAGTAGGCTTACATAATGAAAAGGACCTGGTGACGCAGATTCACATCACCATAGTAACTCTGCCTTTGTTTGGCTTTTTGGCTGGTAGCTGACGTGACGTGACCTGCCCTGGCCCTGAGCTTCTGTGTGCTAAAAAATGACAAGTGTATGCGTCACGTCATCATCTTAGAAAGTCTATCTGGGACAAAAATCTCTTTTAATGCTAACATACGCTCATTAAAATTGAATTCCTAACAACATTTAAAATGTCTGTCTTTGTTGTTTCCTTTTGTAACTAAACAGAGGAGTTTTCACACCTACAGTTGGCTTGCTCTGGCCCAAATCATTTGAAGAGTTTCTAAACTTGGAGCGTTGCTTTATTTTTTATCTTGGTTTGGTTGTTTTAGTTTTTTAGTTTTTTTTAAATATTTTATTTTCAAGTTTTTTCAAGTTTTATATAACAAAACAGGACAGAAAAAAGCCACAAAAAAAAACACAAACAAACAACGGAGCTGCCAGGAAAATCAAGATTAAAAGCATGTCCTGGATAAATGCCATGTTGCTGTTATCTACACGTTCAGATGTCATAGCAATACAAGTTGCAATACAGTCAAGAGCACATCTCTACAGAAAAGAATCACATGTTTTTAAGATAGTCAATGATTGGTCCCCAGATGCTCAGAAAGCGGTTTTGTGTTTTAGAGTTTTGCATGCGTATCCTTTCCATCTGTATCATCCCAGTCATTTCATTAAGCCATTTTTGAAGGCAGGGAGGAGTGGGGGACTTCCAGTCCAGAAGAATCATTTTCTTCGCGGCAACCATGCCAAGAATTAGTGCTTGTTGCATTTCAGGCGGATACCTGAGAGCCTTTTCTGAACACCCAAAGAGCGCCAGCTCTGGGTCAGGGGCAATGTTCAAGTTAAAGACCAGACTGAACCACTGAAATACATCACACCAAAATTTATGTAATTGACGACATAACCAGAAAAGATGTGATAGCGAACCCTCCGCACCTCCGCGTCGACCATACAGTGAAGAAAGTGACGGGTAGATTTTATGCAGCTTAAGCTTAGAATAGTGTAATCGATGAACAACTTTATATGGAATCAGTTTATATCTTGCGTTGATAGAGCATGTATGAATTCTAGTCAAAGCTTCAGTCCAGGTATTGTTGGACACCTCAAGCCCCAGTTCGTTAGACCAAGCTTCTCTGAGATGGTGAGTGGATGCGGAGATGGCAAACAGGGACACAAAGCGAGAAATTAGGTGCTTGGAGTCAGGAGGAAGTAGCATGAGATCGTAGAATGGGCAACTTGGTGGCATGGTTTCAAAGTTTGGTAGTACACCTTTAGCAAAGTGCCTGATTTGAAAATATCGAAAATGATGAGAATTTGGTAGATCAAATTGCGTGGCCAGCTGACCAAACGAGGCAAAATGTCCGCCCACATATAGATCTCCGAGGGCAACAAGTCCCTTCTCTCTCCAGTCTGCAAACACCCCATCCGCTTGGGATGGTAGGAATGAATGGTTATGACATATGGGGGTGTGTACAGAAGTGTTCGGCAGCTTGCAGACACTTCTTATCTGATTCAGGATCCTAAGGGAGTTTCTCAAAATGAAGTTTTTACCAATAAATTTAAGAGGAGGCCCTGTTTTGGAAAAAAGCAAGGCACAAAGGGAGGTGCCGCTGTGCACCGCTGCAGCTTCGATGTTTAACCACAGGTGGGAGCCGTTAGGAGCCCCACCGGGCTGACCCCGCCGCCAGTACATCAAGGCCCTCGCATTGGCTGCCCAATAGTAATTCCTGAATACTGGGAGACCAAACCCCCCCTCCTCTGTAGATTTATGCAGGTGCGCTTTAGATATGCAATGGGCCTTGTACCCCCAGATGAAAGGAAAGACAATTGAGTCCAAATTCTTAAAAAATGCTGAAGTGAGAAAGATTGGCAGATTCTGAAATAGGTACAAAAACGTAGGGAGAGCCACCATCTTGATTGCATTGATTCGCCCCATCATGGACAGTGGCAGAGTTCTCCACCTCTCTATGTCACCTTTTAGCTTTGTGATCATTTCAGCAAAATTAAGTTTAAA
>NC_048419.1:7881784-7885100 GCF_013103735.1 Etheostoma cragini | reverse complement strand
CCGGGGTATTTTGAGCCCTAGATAGGTGAAATGGTCTTTCACCAGTGTAAATGGCAGTGTGTCAAGGAATTGTGGGTCCAAACTGTCAAATAGGGGCATGAATTCACTCTTTCCCCAGTTGATTGTGTAGCCGGAGAGTCTGCCAAATGAATTGATGAAGTCGAGCAGAAGGGGGACAGACGCCTTTGGGTCTGAGAGATATAGTAATGTGTCATCTGCATAAAGACCCACCCGGCTTTCCACCTCGCCTATCTTAATGCCGCTGATGCCAGGATGGCTCCTGATCCCTATCGCAAGGGGCTCCAGGGCCACGTCAAAGAGCAGGGGCGACAGCGGGTCACCCTGTCTGACTCCGCGGTGCAGCCCAAAGGGTCCAGATCTATCACCATTGGTGAGGATGGAGGATTTTGGGCAGAGGTATAACATTTTAACCCACGCAATGAAGGTGTCCCCAATTCCAAATCTCCTAAGAGCTTCGAGCATGAAAGGCCACTCTATTTGGTCAAATGCCTTGGCCGCATCAAGGGCCAAGACAGCTGCTCTGGGGTCTCCTGAGTTGCTGGCATATATGTTATTTAGGAGCCGTCGTACATTGCAAAATGAGAACCTACCTGGGATAAACCCTGTTTGGTCAGGGTGTATAATTGAGGAGATGTGCCTTCCTAGCCTGTTAGCTAGCACCTTTGTGAAAGATTTCTGGTCAAAATTGAGGAGCGCAATGGGTTTGTAGTTTCCAGGCTCAGTACCGTCCTTGACTTTTTTTAACAAAAGGCAAATATTTGCTTCATACAGCGACCCTGGAAATGCTTTGTTTTCAGTGGAGTCTTTGATCCTCCTAAGTAAGAGTGGGGCAAGTGTTTTATGAAATGCCTTATAAAACTTGCAACCAAACCCGTCTGGGCCGGCTGCTTTGCCAGAGGGAAACGATTTAATTGCCTCAACTAACTCATCCTCCGCGAAGTCTGCGTTAAGATCCAACCTAGATGACTCGTCTAATGTTGGCAGGCAAAGGGAGTCAAAAAAGTTAGTGAGATCTGAGCTAGTTGAACTAGATTTAGCGGAATATAATTCTGAGTAAAAGTCTTTAAAGCGAGTATTTATTTCCTTAGGGTTGACCAGCAAATCTCCTGTTTTGGATTTTATTTTATAAATTGCACAACTCGCCTGAGCACCCTTCAACTGTCTAGCCAGCAGCCTCTCCGGTCAATCACCCAACTCAAAGTGCTTCTGTTTTATTTTAAGTATGAGTTTGCCAATCGTAGTTATATTCGTATTTCAACTTTAAAATCTTGTTATAGTCTTCCTGTGACATAGAGTCCCTATAGGCCCGTTCAAGAGCTGGAAGTGCATTTTCAATATCAACCAGGCGATGGCGCTGTTCCCTTTTTTTTGAAGCTTCAAATGAAATTATATGGCCTCTCATAACAACTTTGAGGGTTTCCCAGAGCGTTGAGTCCGATACGTCTCCTGTGTCATTGGTCTCAAGAAACTCCCCCAGGCACGCAGACATGTAGCCCATAAATACTTGGTCAGACAGCAACCATGGATTAAAGCGAAAACAGTAAATTTGTTTTGGCAGGGTTAGCTTCAATTGTAAAGATACTGGACTGTGATCTGATATCAATATATTATGATATTTAGTCTGTACGATGTTGGGTATTAATTTTGCGTCCACAAAAAAATAGTCGATCCTTGTGTATGATTTATGGACATGTGAAAAGTAGGAATAATCCCGGTCTGTCGGATGTTGCAGTCTCCATATATCAATTACGTTTCTGGATTTAAGTAGGTTATTCAATATTTGGACAGATGCTATGGTGGTTGGAGCGCGGGAGAAAAGTCTGTTAAAGTCGCCACCCATAATTAGATTGGTGGTGCTGAGTAGAGTGCGGATCGGGCCGGATTTTTCTGTCCGAGCCCGGCCCGGGTCCGACAGAACAGTAACCGAACCCGACCAAAGCCCGACAGGCATTAAGATATTTCTGTCCGAGCCCGACCCGAGCCCGACACAGTTAAAATCGCATTTGTTTCTCATACTAATGACACATGTACGTTTGTTTGTGTGGAAAGCTCGCTTTTATTAAGCAAGTGTAGGAAGGCATTGGGAAATGTCAACAGATGAGCGCATCAATGCACACGGGGCAACAAGCGCCATTACCTCCATAATAAGCTGTTTTAAATTCAAAATGTTCAATGCCTTATCGGGCTGATGTGACCGAGCCCGACCCGAACCCGAGCATCCTTTCTAAAAATCTGTCCGAACCCGGCCCAACCCGTCGGGTACCGTCGGGTCCCGTCGGGCTCGGGTCGGGTATCCATCCTCTAGTGCTGAGGTCCGGAATTAGGTAAAATACTTTGCGGAAAAAATTTGGGTCGTCCGTATATGTTCAAAAAAGTGATAGGGAACAAACCAATGTCTCCAGTAATCATAATATACCTGCCATTTGGATCCGTGGTTGCTGAAGTGAGTTGGAATGGAATACTCTTTCGAAAGAGAATGGCGACACACCTGGCTTTGGAGGTAAACGGTGACTGATAAACTTGAGAGACCCAATTCGCTCTCAGCCGCCTCTGTTCTGTAGCTTTTATGTGAGTTTCTTGCAGAAACACTATGTCTGCTTTAAGCGACCTCAAGTGCGCAAAAACCTTACCTCGCTTGACTACATGCCCAAGACCGCGCACATTCCATGAGACCAGCGAAATGGTACTCATGTCTGTCTGGTTTTCACCGTTGGGGCTCAACATGTAGACTAATCAAATAGAGAAGGGATAGCAATCCAAGACAGCCAAAAATGATGAAAAGGTAAAAACAATTATTCTGGCAGCTCCGAACAACATCAAACAACACGAATAAACCCCACCTCCCTCCCCACAGAAACTTCCCCAAACGAAGCATCATTCTCCCTCTCATACACTTACTGAGGGCCACCGGACGTATGGCTCGCAAGCACAACTCTAACCAACCAAACACTTTCACCTAAACAAGCCGGGGCCCCTCTACCGTTCAGAAACAACCAAAATTGACATATGAAATGTTTAAATATTACCGTCAGTGATTATGAAATTGTCCTTTGTGCTCTGTGCAAAGGTCCGTGAACATAACTTGATTGGCAAATCACAAATCTGTCAGACCGTGTCTAGTCATTTCCAGTGTCCCGCTGCAAGTCGCCGACGAACATCATAGCCTCCTCGGGGGAAGTGAATATCTTCTGAAGCCCGTTGTGTTGGAAGTGGAGCTTGGCTGGGAAACGCAGGCTGTGCTTGATTTTCAGCTCGCGCAGTGCTGCCATAGTTTCACGGAATCCCCGTCGCTGCT
>NC_048419.1:7877100-7881684 GCF_013103735.1 Etheostoma cragini | reverse complement strand
TCGGCCTTAGCGGCCTGTCTTTCTTGTCTTTGGCTTTAGGATTAGCGAAAGTCGACATTCCTTGGTCTTAAACGGTCACGCAGGGACATAGAAACAGAACCAGGATGATATTGTCGAGCAAACTTGGTTAAAGACTATCTAATCTAATTCAACCAAACTAAATGAGGCTAGTATAAAACCCCCCTTACGCCTGATTTCAACCGGTTGCAGAATGGCTGCAGATCGGCTTTGCTGCGTGTTGGTTCCGTGCTCTGCCATCCGTCAACACCCACCATGTCCGGATTTGACCAACAGCTGAAGTCACGAGGACCCACGAGATCTTGCAAAGTCATGTAGATTCAAACCACAAAACCAACAACAGTTTGTTTCAATCCAGAGGAGTAGAGCGGAAACAACTCTGTGTTGTGTTTTCCAGGTGTAGTGCAGGGAGATATGATCTGTCGTCTGTTTTAAACCCTGGAGCGCCTTTGTTGGACAGTCTGGTTGGTTTGAGGTGCTGTGAAAGCTCATTGGAGCTCTGGTGCATAAAAAACAACCAAACTGCTCCATATGAAAATGATGGGTCTCAGTTCCCTTCCAAGTGCACTGGTGTTTGTTTCACTGTAGGTATGAACATGATCCAACCGAAATATAAGAAGTGAACAACAAAACTGTGCATGTATTATTAGCCCGCATTTTCAACCTTGCACACAATTTAAAGATGAATGCGTGATTTAAGGGACAATAACTTTCCAATCCGAAACCTATTATGACAACACATCGCTGGTCATCATCTCTCTCCCTCCCTCACTGTCTGCCAGCTGCTCATATTGTTTATCTTCTTCTAAAATATGAGAAACACTAAAGCAGAACCAGAAAACCCAAAACATTATGAATTTGATTTTGTTCCATTATTAGTGAGGAAGGATGTGTTGGCAAGTTTCACTCAGATATTCTGCCCAATAAAAAACAACTGTTTCAACTTTGTAACATTTGGTTACGTTTAGTGCGTTTGACAAAGTGTAGTGTGAACACTAACTGAACCATATGAAAAATGCAACAATGTTCACAAATTTCACTGAGTCTATTGAACTATTGGTGTGAAATCACTAGTTACACTTAAAGCAACACTAGATAACTTTTCCTGCTTCAGTCCCCACTACAGGTGGGAAGCAGAATTGTCCATTACATTACATTCTCCAGTACATTCATAATGTAATGTAATGGACAATTCTGCCTCCAACCTGTAAGGGGACCGAAGTGGGAAAAGTCCTCTAATGTTGCTTAAAGGCTTTGGTCATTTGTGTTTTTATTTTTTTGTCCAAAACCTTGATTTTTCTTGACTGAATGATGTAAAACAAAAAATCTAAAGATGAGGCACACTTTGAGGTGCTTTTCACAAAGCAAACATTAAATCAGCCAGAGTGAAGTATGGTTAAGTGTATCTGAATGTCACAGATGAAAGGACAACACAAACAGTGCCACACACAAAAGCTCTCTCTCTCAACTGATGTCTGGACATGATTTGAAAGCAACTGTATAAAAGCCTAGCTTGAAGGCTACAGGCAGAAAAATATGACACCATCATTGGGGTTATCAAGTCAATAAACCAATAGTCTATAGTAGCTTCTTTACACGCCTGAACAGGAAGGTCTGGCATCTCCCAGACCCCCCCTCCTCAATGGGAAACCAAACTACTGACCTCATTGCTCTGCTTCTCCTCCTCTGTTGGACTGAGGTGTGAAGCCTCAAGCCTTGTACACAATGCAGAATATGTGTAAATTGTGTCTATTTTAATGCCAGACAAAAAAGAAAAGCATTCACTTTTTGTTTCTGGATAGAAACCCCCCAGAAACTGTGGTTCATGACTGTCATACTGCGATGATGTACGTTAACACTGCCATTGACAAAGTGATGCATTGGTTCAACATTAGTTTCCTTCATAAAACAGTGCAGCTGCAAAATCCCCCTGGTCATAATTTACCATAATTCGTTTTTGGATTAGACTAGAGATATCACACAGCATCAACATCTGTCCAGCCACTTGCTAGTCCTCATGGACACATCCACTGATAATAACTCTGATAGAAGCACAGTTTTACCTGATAGGGCTCCTGCCAGCTCTGGCCGCAACTACACTCAGGAGGCCACAGGTCACAGCTGCCCCCCTTGGCTCTTACTGCCGCCATGCGACTGGGGCTTCTAGGGGATGTGCTGTCCAGATGCCAGGTCGCCATCCGGCCCACCCTACGGGGAAGGGTGGCACCGCCTGGGACTGATCTGTAATGGTACCGCTGGCAAGGGTGCTGCTGCTGGTGACTGTTGGGATGCTGATGATGCCAGCTGAAGGAACACGGCACCTCCCCACAGCCCTCCCTTCCATCCAAGTCTGCATAACAACTCTGCTGTTTGCTCAGGTAAGCAGTCATGCTTCCACCACGCAACACTAACCTCTGCTTACTTCAACACTTTGTCTAGTGCTTCTTTTGTTCCTCTTCTGTAGGTTTACTGGTATAGTCATCAAACACAAGACGCGGTCCTGCCAGATGTATGAGTCGCTTAGCTCTCTCAAAATGAATGAAGAATGAACCGACTGCTGCCTGCTGTAACTGGACTGTGTGTGTGTGTGTGTCTGTCAGAGCTTCTGGAGTGAAAGAACAATAAAAGAGAGATAACGAGAAAGGGGAGGGAGGAAGAGGGAAGAGAGAGATACTGGATACAAGTGAAATGGAGTGAGGAGAGTTGAGGGAGGAAGGAATGGGGTGAGTGAGGGGGGAAACAGGGAGATGAATAAGAAAGTGATGGGAATGAGAGAGGCAGATAAGAACAGAAGCAGGAGAGAGAGAGAGAGAGAGAGAGAGAGAGAGAGAGAGAGAGAGAGAGAGAGAGAGAGAGAGAGAGAGAGAGAGAGAGAGAGAGAGAGAGAGAGAGAGAGAGAGAGAGAGAGAGAGAGAGAGAGAGAGAGAGAGAGAGAGAGAGAGCTACACTGGTTGCCAGCCCTCTGTCAATAAATGACTCAACTAGCAGTGCTGCTTGACAATAAATCCTTAGGCTGCTATTGTGGTAATGGCTGCATCTGATGGGTCAAAGACAAGAAGTTAAGAACATTTTTCTATTCAATCGTTCTGGGTTTGGGAAACAAAGCTTTGTGGGACCAGATCTAAACTTAAAACAGAAATTAATATTTTTATATTATAAACAGATTAATGACAATGTGTAATGTGAACAATGTTATTTTTGTGACAAACTAGTCTGGATCAATTGAAGTGTGTTTCCAGGATAAAGCCTAATAACTGGCACGTGAGCCATAAGTCAGATGTCCCTCACCTTCCGCTCTCTTCCGCTATTCTTTTGAAGAATCAGTCCTGCTTGGTTTGTTCAGGGAATGATTTACAAAGAATGTTTACAGCATATCCTCTCTAAATGGGACGTTTTGGGGACAATTGGTGGAATTGTTGTGGAAGTACACACAGAGATAGGCTTGTAAAAGACAAGGAGGTTTAAACATGTATCAGCTAATTTATATAGCTAATGTTACTGTATTGTGTCAACATCCATCCATCCATCCATCTTCAACCACTTATCCGATATTGGGTTGCGGGGGCAGCAGCTGTAGTAAGGGACCCCAAACTTCCCTTTCCCGAGCAACATCAACCAGCTCCGACTGGGGGATCCCGAGGTGTTCCCAGGCCAGGTTGGCAATATAATCTCTCCACCTAGTCCTGGGTCTTCCCCGAGGCCTCCTTCCACCTAGACGTGCCTGGAACACCTCCCTAGGGAGGCGCCCTGGAGGCAGGTATTGTGTCAGCAGTTAACTTTATTTAATATTTTATGTGGCGTTTTCTTTTGCGGGGTGTAAATGTTCCACCAAAACCAAAAGCCACCGTTGCTGCGTCGGGATCTTAGCACCACCCAAGACAACTGTGATTGGTTTAAAGAGATGAAAACCACCCACAGTGTTTCTTTTGTGACAAACACACTGAGAATTATTTCCCAGCTCTGCAGTTCCCATTCAGATCTACTAAGCATTTTAGCCTCTTTTAGCTCACTGTTTTTGTTTTACATCCTGCAAACTCAACTTTCAGCAGCTGAACATCCTGCAGCAGCAGACAGCTGTTTTCTGTAAAAGCTCTGACAAACCCACTGTATGCTACTTGCCCAGCTCCAAACAGCAGACAGACGGAGATATATTTTCCTCAGTAACTGGTGGAGACCAAAAAGAGCTAAATTGAGGATGAATGTTGGACTTACTGGGATCAGGTGGACACAGTTGCCTGCTGAATGTGGATATACTGTATTGGTAACTACAGTAGTTGCTAATGAGGCAAAGAAACATTACCTTGATTTAAAGAGCTACATGTATGGCACTGTGGAGCTAGCACCATATCAGCAAACTTCAACAAAAGGCTTTTTAACTTTTAAATGTGCAACTTTGGACTTCCGGTGACGCCATGCTGTAAGCAGCAACCTAGAAGTTGAGCTCCGTCCAACCGAATACTAAATAACCCTTACAAACTAGGAGAAACCCGGCACTACACCACAAGTTTACAATGGCAACGTCTTCTAGAAACAGACCTGCAACTAAGCAGGATGCATCGAAGGAGA
>NC_048419.1:7874222-7877000 GCF_013103735.1 Etheostoma cragini | reverse complement strand
TTGGAAACATTGAGTTTCTCCCATCAAGGACGGACTTAGCATACAGACGGTGGGCGGAAAATGGGCTGGTTATTATAAGTCAGTTGTTTGAGAACAATACATTGCGATCATTCTCACAACTTCAAGAAAAGTTTGGCTTGCCCTCAAAGGACTTGTACAGATATCTACAAATACGCCACTACATCACAAATCACACGGATGGGACTAGTCTTAAAAAAGATCTGACTAATGTTGAACGGTATTTTATACATATTTCTCAACAAGTGGTTTCAACAAAGCACCAAGTTTCACATATCTATCAGAGTCTTATGAGAGACACATCAGTCAATACCTTCAACATTAAAAGTGAATGGGAATTGGAACTCAATACAATTATAGATGACGATACATGGGAAGATATATGTGAGGCGAGTCATAAAGGGATTGAAAGTCCAATGTGGAAAGAATTTGATTGGAAGTTGAAGATGAGATTTTTTAGGACCCCTCTTAGGGTTTCCATGTTTAAAAACAACACCCCCAACACTTGCTGGAGAAATTGTGGTAGGGTGGGAGACCATACCCACATATTCTGGGACTGTCCAGTGATACAGACATACTGGAAAGACATTAAAGAGGAAGTGGACAAAATCTTCAAGATGGATTCCCCCTTGGACCCTTTGTTTTTCTTATTGGAAATAATGCCTGAAGACTTGCTCTCTAAGGACCAAAGCTACATGCTACATATCTTGTTAATGACCGAAAGAAAAATGATTACTATTAATTGGATGAGGACTGGCCCCCCTACAGTAGCTCAGTGGCAACAAAAAATTAAACAGGTCCACACAATGGAAAATATGACTGCTAATTTACAGCTGAAAGTGCCTGTGTTTGTTAAAAGATGGACTCCTGTCATTCTAGGCCTTGATTTAAAATAATTTAAACATAATGATGTGTAATGGTGTACTTATCCTATCTCTATGTCGTCAATATGGTTGTTGAACGAAGCGCAATACAGGGTGACCCTTTTGTTTTTTTTGTTTTATTTTTACTTTTATTTTTTATTTTCGTTGATTAGAAAAAAAAAAGAAAAAATAAGTTTAATTGTACTGTAATGTGTTTCTAAAACTGCTTATAATGTTCAGTTTGGGCAATAAAGTTTAAAAAAAAAAAAGTGCAACTTTGTTCTTCCATTCTCTATAGATCTTCTGGTTTTCAGAAAAAAACTAAATCAAACAGTAAGGAGGCAAAAGTTCAAACAATCCCACAAGCCGCTGATCCTTACACTAATCCAAACCTTAAACCTAATTTCACAGCTGAAGAACACACTGAAGTGTGTTACTTGGCATTACATTTACTGGAATCATGCTAACTCAATCTAATCTGTGTGCTCTGAGGAGCTGCATATTCCTGACCATGAGTGTGTTTTGTTCAACCTGTCTTTTACTTTAGATTTACTGCCCAGTACACACATGCATTTTAAATCGCTTCTCAGCTGAGAAGTTTTCTGCAGCTTTTTTCAGAAATACTTGGTTTTGGTGCTTCTGGACCTAAGCGCAGCTTTTGATACAGTGGATCATAACATCTTGCTTGATAGACTTAAGCACTGGGTTGGTATCTCATTGAGCGCACAGGAATGGTTCACCTCTTATCTTGCAGATAGATGTTTTTCTGTGTCACTTGGTTTTGGTATTGCTCAGAAACTGCTGCCCTTACTTGTGGGGTGCCTCAGGGCTCCGATTTCATTTGAATTGTATATGCTTCCCCTAGGACATATAATTAGCCAATTTGGAGATATACACTATCACTTACATGCTGATGAAATTTACTTATGTGTCTCTTTTAATCCAGATGATACTGACAAAGTGTTGGAACTGCTCAAAAGTTTGACTTCCATTCAGAATTAGCGGTCAAACAACTTCCTACAGCTCAGTGAAGTTGATGAGGACCAAAGTCCTTATTGTTGCTCCGGACACTACAGCATTGTAATCATCATCTCAAATAAACATATTATTATTATTAATCAGGAACTGCATGCCGCAAAACATGCATATACTAAGTATATTCTGAATTTCCATGTGGAGATGATGTCATGATTTCACCATGACAGCTTTCCACGCTGCGATATAAATGAGGTTTAACTATACCAAACAGTGTGTTATGTCATGCTTTACCATGTGTGTGGGTGTTATCATTATCCATTCTATCTTCCAGAGGTGACAGTCAGTGATGGAGAATAATACCTCATCAGAGCTGACCAAGGCAGCGAACAGCATGCCCTTGTAGCAGAGAGAGCCTCAGTGGGTAGTCTGACTGTGTGTGTGATATTGTAACGGGCAATGAAGAGGGTGTGTGTGGGCAGCAGGGTGCAAGGTTGGATAGATGGTTGGTCAGTTAGGAAAAAAAGCACACATCAACAAACACTGACCTCTCTCCCCAGTTGCCGTTTCTCCTATGTGTTTTCAGGTTTGCACACATGTCTACTTTCATCATCATAACATGTTGTTTTCCTGCATTGCTGGGCTCTTGATCCCACTCTCATTTGATGATGAAGGATTCTGAGTGTTAGAGGCTGAGTCTTAACCAACTGTCAAGACACAACATGACCTTTAAATTATATATTTATTTATCAGACCTTACAGAAACATGTAATGTACTGTTTTGAGTTTACAGGCACTATAGGATCCATGACCTATACTGACATTTATCAGGAACATCCTGAAACAATCACCATCATCATCATCCTACTCATTATCCTCTCTTGTCACACCAGATACCAGATGGAAATCCAAGCTTTCTAAA
>NC_048419.1:7863947-7874212 GCF_013103735.1 Etheostoma cragini | reverse complement strand
AAAGGAAAAAAAGAAGAAAAAAATTGAATTATAGCGAAATTAACACAGTGTTATGGTCATTTTGTCATGAAGGACACTGCTACTTAAATTGGTTCCCTGAAGTAAAAATATAACCGGTCATAATGAGAGAAAACATGCCTTTTAAACTGTCATACTACATGTCATTACCGTATGCTGTACGGTAATATTAGATAATGCTGCCTCCAACTGGAGACCAAAACTAAAATATGGAGCGGAGACATCTCGTCCATCTTTAACAGTCAATGTTCAGGGCAGGCTTGTAGTTGTCCCTTCATGTTTTGGTTTATATTTATAGTGTGTGTAACGGGTTCAGAAATATATTTACATTACAAACATGCAAGTGTAGAGTCAGGTGCTCTTTTAGTGACTCATGCAACAGTCTGTTGTTTCCTCCTATCTGCATGGATTGGTGCTATCTACACAGGTGTTTTATACACCACAACAAACAAAGTGAGTCCAACTGTCACATTTTAGTCCCTGGCTCTCCAAAAGATAAAGCCCACAAAACTGAAACCATAATCTATGATTTTTACCAAATATTAATATTGACGTTGTCACATCCCCTCACTCAGACCTTTCTTTTGCTCTCATTCAGCGGGTTTTGTTCAGTTATATATATTAACTGTACTCTACTCATCCAGTAGACCCAGCACTTGTGTGTGTGTGTGTGCATCTTAAAATCCTCTCCCACATATGATCACTTGTACAATAACTTCCTTATAACATTACAACTTTAAGAAATGACTACAGCAAACTGTTTAGCACTAAACTGTTTACCAGCTGTGTGATAGACTCTGACACAGTAGTCTATATCCTTAACGTTGCACTTCTGGGATTGCTCTGGTGCTGCAAGAAATTATGCTAGATGCATGTATTTTGTCCGTTACCTTCCGCTTTCTTTGTGTAAGCTAAAGTCCGGTGGATTTATTTATCAACAAATAATATAACCCTCATCTTGATTTGAGGGGCACTGCTGAATTTACAGTGATAAGTTCTGAATTAATAAAAACATCTTCAACCTTAAGATAATTATATCAATACACAAGATCATCTTAAAAGAAAACACTTAAATGTGTTCCCTGTTTTCATTTTTCAGTTTTTTTTGTACAGAAACCAATGTTAAATCGAAGAAGAGCCTATGTAATACAACACCAGGGTCATGTGTTGATTCATGAGATATAATGGGCACACTGGGGGTCCAACTGTTGTTATTGCATCACCAGGGGTGACTTAAAGTGCTCATATTTTGCTCATTTTCAGTTTCATAATTGTGTTTAGAGGTTGGACCAGAATAGGCTTATGTGGTTTAATTTTCAAAAAACACCATATTTATTTTGTACTGCACATTGCTGCAGCTCCTCTTTTTACCCTGTGTGTTGAGCTCTCTGTTTTAGCTACAGAGTGAGGCATCCTACTTCTGTTCCATCTTTCTTGGGACTGGCTCATGCGCAGTAAGTACTGCTAGCTTGTCAGTTGCAGAGCATGAGGGAGTGCCATAAATAATAATTGTAACTTATACTGTTTATTGATCCCCAGTGGGGTAATTAAAATGCTAGCAGCTATGTGAGCATTATAACATGTGTTACAAAGTGACGCACGCTTGTCATAGAAGTAAAGTCTGGACTACATCAGAGCTGTTTAGAGCAGTTTATGAACAGTGTTTTCTGTTGGAGACGGAAAGTCTCTTTGGGGGGAACTTTGGGCTTTTTCACTTTAGAAACCTATAATGTGCACAACATAGATATACTGTACATAACACAATAAAGGAAAGGGAAAAAGCCCAAAAAGCATAATATGAGCACTTTAAGTAAAAGTAATTCCACAGTGTGAAAATACTGTAACAAGTAAAGCTTTCGGTAAAACATCAGATTTTATACTCTACATGTGTTTTGTGTGCAGCAATCTGAATGTGTAAAGTAATTAGTAACTAAAGCTGTGAGATGAATGTAGTGGCGTAAGAAGTACAATATTTCTCCCTGAATTGTAGAGGAGTAGAAGTAGAAATAGGCTGGGCGCAAAATAGCTCAGTTGGTAGAGCAGGTGCCCATAAATAGAAGTTTACTCCTCAATGCAGGAGGTTTGACCCCAACCTACGGCCCTTTGCTGCATGTCATTCCCAATCTCCCCCCTTTCATGTCTTCAGCTAAAATGCTTAAAAAAAAGTAGAAAGTGGCATGAAAAGACTCAAGTGTGAGTACTTCAACATTTGGACTTACTGGAGATAATGTACTTAGTTACATTCCACCACTGGGTATCACTTTATATTACAGTGCTACTGTCATGGAGTAAGCAAAGGCAAATGTTAAAATCCTGGTTTAACGTCATTTTCAAGCAACATTTTTAAAAGTAACAGTTACTGTTGACTGACTGTTGACTGCATAACTCCTGTAAACAGACAAAACTATACAACAGGCCTAATTAATAAGTATTACAGATTCCTTCAATCATATGGCATTGGACAGGAGCTGCTGTGAGCCATTAACAGTCAGGAAGAATCAATAATTCAGCAGGAGGCTACTGGGGAATCAAAGGGAAAACCATGTGCAGAATAACAGAATGTCCCATCCTAGCTCGTTTCTTGTGTCATGGCACTGAAAGGAGGACAGTTGTTGTAAGTTAACTTTATGATGCATTTTTTCATTTGCTACAGTATTTTTTACTGATCGCCATGAAAGGTTTTGATTGTCTGAACCATTAAGACATTCCATCGCTCTTTTCCTTGAGAGGCAATAGTCTCTTCCTGAAAGAGTAATGAAGCAGATTGCACACCTGCTTTTCCCAGACATTTAATTTCAGACACAGTTTCCTCTGCTGCAGTGGTCAGTCAGCAGTAATAAATCAGGTGGAGCAGCAATTTTCATTCCCAACGCCCCTGCTTTGCTCCTCTGAACACCTTAAAATACATATTGTATGAGCCCAAACATGCAATTTCAAGCTGTCCTTCTTTTCTTCAATTTAATGTGTGGTCTTTTAGTAAATACAGACAAATGCGAATTCATAATTTATTGCCCAAAAAACAGCTGCAAATTCTTAATAAAAATCCCCCTATTTTCTAACTGAAGGTAATCCAGTATGCACTAGAGCTGGGCGGCTTCCAAATTTTGATACTGCCAAACCTCCTCCCTATTTTACCATGGTTTTGGTATTACTGTGACTAATTTAAAAATAATGACGTAATGCTCAGAAGGTATCACCACGGTTGGCTTGTGCCCCCCCCCCTCTCCTCAAGACTTTCACGTGATGAAAACCACACATAAGCATTTTTAGGCATTAAATACATTATATTTAATATTTAATCCCTGTCTGTGCATTGCATTTTTTAATGATGTATTGAAACTGATACTGTTGCTATTTTTAAGCCCAACCCTAGTATGCACAATTGAGTACATAATATCATTACAATTGAGTACATAATATCATTATTTCCAGTCACCACAACACTGTAGCAGGTTCAGAAACCATTTGACTAATATACAGATAACATGTGATGTCCAAAGTAACCAAACAGCCAAATATACAATAACTACACTGAACACTCAAGTCATGACAAACAAATGATATTATGTACGTATGTGTGCATAGGGAGACACTTGACAAAAGTAAATTAACAATGTTGTAATTATATATACTATCAGATAACAAGGGCAAGTGTTTCTAAAGCCCATGAACATAAAACAAAGCCTCATTACTGATATCTGAGGCAGGGACTGCATCTCAAAGTAGCTTATGATTCTGCTGTTGTCACATTTGCAGCAAGGTCTAATTGCAATGTTTTGTAAATATTCACCTCAGTCAATGCTGTCACAGCCTTCATTGACATGAATAAAGTTGTTTACAGCTTATTTGTTACGTAATATTCATTATATAATGTTACTCGATGTGCTCTCTAATTGTTTCACATGTGGTACTTTCTCCAAGATGTAATGCTTCACAGTCTAATCGGCTGTGTGTGTGTGTGTGTGTGTGTGTGTGTGTGTGTGTGTGTGTGTGTGTAACTTTCATTGTCAATTCACTCACAGACAATTTGACCCTTGACACAAATTTGGGATGAGCCAATCAAAATCTGACAAGTCATTTAGTGTGTCAATGCCACTTGGCTGAACAGCTCTCAGCCACTCAGGCATGTGTCACTAAGGAACACAATCTTCTCTGCACTGAGGAGTGTTCCATGTATAATCCATGTGCAAATACATTGATTAAAAGACAGTGATTCAGTGACTTCCCAGCAATCTCTCATCAGACAGATATATATATATTGGCCAGAGTAACAACACAATATATATGCAATAGTATGCATCTGTTGTATAAGGAAAATACCCTGTATCTGGCAAAGTACCTATTAACTGAAGGTTCATTGAAACCAGTAAAACATGCCCTGCACTTTATGCAGTACACCTAACTTGCCGCATGGGGGCACTTACAGTTCAAATTCAGTATCCTTAAGGAAAATCTGCAGCTCTCTTTACTAACAACATCTTGCCAGAGAGGGGGGAGTAAAATAAATAGAGTTTTACTCTACTTTACTGTTTCTTACTATCCCCAAACCAAAAAAAACAGCAAAACCTTTTTTTTCCTTTTTAATCTCAGTGTAGGCATGTTGCAGTGTTCAAACAAATCAAATTTAGATTCTGTTAATTATTTGTCCCAGTGGGCCGGGCCAACCTTACTCTCTCAGCAGCAACTGATACAAAAAGGCAGAACATTGCCCTATGTTGTTTAATCCCACACCACACTGGTCAACCCATTCTTTTTATTTAAAAAAATATATATCTACTGTTTTGCTATTTTGTTTCTGTGTTTGAACTGGTGGTACTTACACTGATGGGCATTTATGCAGCCACATCTAGATTGATTGTACTACAGTATATATTATACAATATATGTATGTGGGACAATATGTAGATTACTTGTTACACACAGTAACAACTGGATATTGAAAGTTATTCTGAGAGGCAAAAACCTGTGCTTGAAATCTTAGAAATGGAAAATCAACATTTGGAACAGGGCATCCCAAAGGCAAAAACTGACAACCTTCGATCTGGCAGCTCAAAACTGCCACAAAACTGTCATTTTCTGACACTAAACTCTTTATCTACCATTTTACTGACTCAAAAATGGTGAATATGACACCAGTGCAGTACTGGTGACAGCTTTGATTCACTTTTGGGAAGTTTTGCATTTCTGTTCGAGCTTTGTTTTCTTTTTCCAATTTGTCATCAGTCTTTCAAACTGTATTGTTGTTGCCCTTTGACACCTGCATGTGGCCATGGGATTGAGTCTTAAATCATCCAACTCTTTACACCTACAGTTTACTTAAAAATCTTAAATTAGAATTACCAGCAGTACAGTCAACCAGATAACTCTGGAACACTATGATAACTCTGGATCTTGGCCTAATAAAGACTACCTCATTACTTTTAGTATCATATTTCATAACATTACAGATACATTAAACTTAAGATTGGTCTAGATTAGTGACATTCTTCTAGAAAATGTTTCTGTGTGCTGTCCTGCAACTGCATCACAATAAAAGCCCTGCAGCAAAGATAAATGTAAATGAATGCTACTATGAAGTAACTGTTTAAGCCACCGATGATAGTTTGGCAGTCAGTTAAAAGTAGGCCTAGATTAACATTCAGACAAACAAGCACCACACAAACAAAACATTAAGACCCGAGGCAATCTGTTAACTAGGTGTAAATAGATACATAGAAAGTAAGTTAGTAGTAGTTTCAGAAAGCATCAACCACTGACCCGTAAAGGTACTGTCAAAGATGACTTTAGGTTTCTCCTCAAAGTCAAACCCACTTATATGAACTGTCCACTTACTGTTAGGAAGTTGTTGTAGTAACAGAATAAAGACCAGTGGCCAGTAGTTTTATTACCATCCATTTGAGGGCCGTGGGTGAGCATTTAGAGATTTACTTTTCCTACTGTTTTGGCTCTGTAGTCCAGTGAATACAGGATCTGAAAAGGAACAATGACTAGAGAACTGGATAAACAGCTGACTTTCCGCTTGTTTGACTTTTTGATTGATTGAGTATGTTCACATCCATATTGGCTGAACTGCTAAAGCTGGTAGTGTGCACTTAGGGGGTTAGACTCTTTACCCGAAGTGAGCCAAAGCTAGACGAACGTCAGCCATTTTGGAACTAAGCTACTGCTCTCTCTTTCAGCAGCAACATTTTTACAACAATTATTTGCATTCAAACTACTGCACATGTGTACCACCGGGATACATAGGTACAGATAGGAGAATATTAGGGGTGGGAATCACCAGAAGCCGCCCAATACGATATCATCACGATACTTATTTCACGATACAATATTATTGCAATTTTAAACATATTGCAATATTCTGCAATATATTTCAAACTTCTAATTTTTCACAATTTCAAATGACGTCGAGGGTGGCAGTAGCTCAGTCAGTAGGTAGTTGGGTTAGGAACCAGAGATGTATTACCCCTATTGGCAGACATTGATTTAAAATGTAGGTAACATCATATAAAGAGCCTTTTTACCATGTCCACTGAAGTATCTCAGCTTACACTCACTAGTAACATTTGTGTGGTCCAGGTAGCATTGATAAAAAATGGTTGTCATCCGCAAGGCTACTTTCATTTTATAATTTAAAGCGCCCAAATTATGAAAAAATCACTTCTTCTGGGATTTGTGGTGTTATTTTGTGCCTCTGGTGCTAACACGTGCATACAAACTTGAAAAAAAACATCCATGCTGTTTTGATACGGGTTTCTGAATGGCCTCTGCCATCAGGCTCCGTGTGAGCTATTCAACATCTGCACAGCTTTCCAAGTCACTAGCCGAGTAGAGGTGGCTAACCGTAGCACATGCTAGCGCTAGCATGCTAGCTTGTTCTCAAAGGCAAAACACTGCTACAACACACTAGTTCACCATAATCTTCAAAAGAACAACTTCCACGTCCCTGTTCTGCAGGTATTCCAATAGTGTCTAGAAGAAGTCTCCAAGCTAATCCTGCCTTGGACTGACTAAAGTTGGAGAAAGAGTTATCTAGCTGATGTGAGCCTTACATAGCTACTGCTCATGTGAGACTCCCATCAAAGATAGTATAGAAGCGAGACGTTTTACTCTGTAGCTAAAACGAGAACTAAACATACAGGGTGAAAAGAGGAGCTGCAGCAATGTGCAGTACAACAAAAATATGGTGGATTTTGAAAAGGAAACCATGTAAACCTATTCTGGAACAACCTCAAAATACAATTATGAACCTGAAAATGCTAGGGTGACCAGACGTCCCCGGTTTCCGGGGACAGTCCCCGATTTCCGGGGACAGTCCCCGATTTTGGTGACCTTTCCCCCGCTGGATCTGTCCCCGGAAATGTCCCCGGTTTTCACTGTGACTGACAGACCCGAAATTGGAATGAAAGAAAGAAAATAGTGAAAAAACGTAGCCGATAGTTGCACACCCTACTCATGCAGGCTCAAGGCAGCCAGAGCCAGCGGTGCTCAGAGATGCAGCGTTCGTTTAATACTGCATCATGTCAAAGGAAAATATGTCCTCAATAGTTTTTATTGTATCTGATTCTCAATGAGCTGTTGCAGGAACAAGCCTTGAGCAATAAAGCAAAAGCTGTCAGCAGTTCAGTAAACATTACAACATTATGAAATATTGAGACTTTCTATCTTGAAATATTAAGACTTTATATCTTGAAGTATTAGGACTATAAGGACTTTCTTTCTTGAAATATTAGGACTTTCTATCTTGAAATATTAGGACTTTCTATTTTGAAATATTAAGACTTTCTATCTTGAAAAATGAGGACTTTCTATCTTTTCTATCTAAGACATTCCCCTCTGAGGTGTAGTGGAGTGGAGTAGGAAGTAGCAGCAGGGGTGGGTCTAGGATCAGACCTTGGGGGGGGGCTCAGCCCCAAATGAGCACAGCTTTAGTGTCCCCGTTTTAAGTTTTACAAAAGTAAAAACAAGGTAAATACGCTTCTGAGCTGAAAATGTCCCCGGATTTTGTTTGAGAAATCTGGTCACCTTACCTAATGGGCGCTTTAAGTAAATTTTTCAAGCCTGTTCTTTTTTTACTTTTACTTGAGTAATAAAGTTAAATCAGTACTTCTACTATTTAGTAGTATTTCTTTTTTACCATATAGTAAAAGCAGCTGTACTTCTACTTGAGTACGGGAAGTTAGAACTTTTGCCATCTCTGGTTACTTCATGTTTACTTCAACAGAGGTGTGCTAGAGGACTTTAAGATCCCAAAGATAAGATATGCGCAACCCAAACTATCAATGCCTTTAAAAATCTTGCTGCCCGACAACCTATCCTAATATTACCCATCTTGCAAGTTTTGCAAATCATAGCTCAGGGGTCATAGCTAAAAGGAAGACACAGTCTGAAACAGATTTTCTTTACAACAAAAGATGACAACAGTGCTGATTCAGTACTATCCAGTGCAGAACGTACTTTGGTAAAATTGATCTGCACACGTGTGTCTGAGACAGAGGCTTTTTTGTCTGAGGTGAGTGTTTGTATGCTTGTTTGTGTGTAAGGTAAATCAATAGTGAATCACATTTTACTTAGTTGTCTATTGTGTGACAGGGAGACCGCTCCTGGATGCAGACCATAGATCTTTTTCTAAAAATGCAGTGCAGGGGCGATACAGCTATTTCCTTCACAAAGCGTACATAACTCGGACATGCCAATGCTTATTCCAAATGTACTGGACCCGTTCACATGAGCCTGCTGTCCCTTTGTCACTGTTAGTACTCAAGCCTGCAGTGTAGTCACTGATGAACTAGAGCATTGTACAGTTACACTGGGTTTCAAGATCAAACAAATTCTCTCTCTCCCTCTCTCTCTCTCTCAGTTACGCTGACGCTGAAAACCTGTGAAGACCTACTTTTTTTCCATACTGTCTGTGTGAGTCAATAAGGGAATTGATAAAGTTTTGGATCGATGAGCAGAATCAATAATGGCATTGGTATCAATAAAATCTTATAAATTCCCTAGTGCCTTAATTTGTTTAGTTTTAGTTTCACATCCTTTTCCATGTGCAGCCTGTTTTCACATGATTAATAATTATGTGTGCTGCTTTTATATTGTATTGTTGTGAGCCAATGTGTGGATTGGGTCAGTTTGATCAGTGATGAATCAATTCTGTGTACTAGTTTCCGCCTTTGCCTTACAGTGTACATTTTTGTTTGCACATAATGGACCATCGTTGTCTCATCCACAATTCTCCCTGCCCACTCCGAGCTTAAGGGCCTTTGTAACATACACAGATGACACAGATGTCAGTGCAGCACATTTCTTCAGCACCTCTGGCTTTTTAGTCATGACTTTGCCTGGTGTCGGATTTTTCCTGCAAAGTCACAAAATGAGCGTGGGAGAAACAAAATATTAAGGGAAGAAGTAAGAAGAAGTAGTGTTAACTTTTGAGAGTTATCTTTGACCAAGACATGTCCTTTAAATCCCACTTCAAGCAAATTTCAAGGATCGCCTTTTTTCACTTACGTAATATTGCGAAAATCAGGAATATCCTGTCTAAAAATGATGCAGAAAAACTAGTCGATGCATTTGTTACTTCCAGGTTGGATTACTGCAATTCTTTGTTATCAGGCTGCTCGGAAAAGTCCATAAGGACTCTTCAGCTGATCCAGAATCCCGCGGCACGTGTTCTGACGGGAACCAGGAAAAGAGATCACATTTCTCCTGTTTTAGCTTCTCTGCATTGGCTTCCTGTAAAATTTAGAATAGAATTTAAAATCCTTCTTCTCACCTACAAAGCTCTTCATGGTCAGGCTCCATCTTATCTTAAAGAGCTCATAATACCTTACAACCCTAAAAGAGCACTATGCTCCCATAATGCAGGATTACTGGTGGTTCCTAGAGTCTCTAAAAGTAGAACGTGAGCCAGAGCGTTCAGCTATCAGGCTCCTCTCCTGTGGAACCAGGTTCCAGTTTGGGTCCGGGAGGCAGACACCGTCTCCACGTTTAAGAGTAGGCTTAAGACTTTCCTTTTTGATAAAGCTTATAGATAGGGCATAGAATTGAATATTGTTAGATAGTGAGGAGTCGCAGAGTCCGCCTAACCCGGCCCACCTGCTTCTCTTCATAGTTGTCAGATTTATCTATCATGTAATCAAGAATATAATAAAACTAAAAGGAGACTTGAAATACAGCCCGATCCGGTTGGGGAGAGTTCTAGCCCGACCGGGCTGGAGCTCTCTTTACCTTGTCTCTCTTGGTTTTTG
>NC_048419.1:7857628-7863847 GCF_013103735.1 Etheostoma cragini | reverse complement strand
TGCAGTGTGGTCTATCTGTATAGTGTCTTGAGATAACTCTTGTTATGAATTGATACTATAAATAAAATTGAATTGAAAAAAATAAATAAAATTGAATTACCGGCAAAAATGCTATAGTCCAAAAATCGCAACTCCTTAGTAAAAATAGTGCTATTCTTATACAGTTTTTATTCATGCCTTTGCCTGGCGTCCGATTTTTACCACAAAGTCACAAAATGATTTATGGCAGGTAGACGGTGCTTTTGTTGACCCCTCTCTTCTGACCTTTTGCCAGCATCAGCATCCAGCTAACTCAGAAAGAAAGAACTCTGAATTCAACCAACTCTAAACGCCATTAACGCACTTCAATCATCCCAGCCAAGTGGGGATGAACAAACCCATTATCAACTTGCTCCCTGCAAAGAGAGAGGGAGAAATAGATGTCTAGATAGGCTCAAGCTAGGTCTTCTAAAGGGACTGATCACAACCAGAGAGCAACTTTTTCCATGACTATGTAAATCATTAGGTGAAACTTTACTTTTTCCTGCGATTGGGGGTTGATACTTCTAGCGTAATTAGGAAGCGTTAGGTCTAGGTAGAATTTCCCAGCAATAGGAGGATACTGCAATTGGATTCTTACTTGCTTCTGGAATATTCCCTTGTGCGGCCCATAGACTTTATGAAGCATGGATGTAGTCTCCGTGGTGTCACCCATAAGTTCACTGAAGAGCCAGAATGAAGCTCAAAGTGGCCGTCACCAATTTGGCTGTGCCTAAGTGTTGCCTAATCCCTGTATTCATTGCATTTATATAAGTATTAAGTTCAGTACTATTAGTTATGTGTAGCTATAGTTCAATGTGATTTAAAAAGAAGTTTGTGTGGTCACTGTCCACAAGTCAAGACCTCATCAACCTCCAGAATTGAGACTGAATTCATTAATTGGCAAATTAAAGGTCCCTTGTTGACGGATAGTGCCTGGAGGTGAATCTAATGCAAGTTAAATTACATGATTTTATAAAAAACAATTATTTATGGTAGCCTGAAGTTGACTGCAATCACTACTTCATCTGTTGTACCAATTAATGTGTTTATGATGGATATTTTGGTGCCTCTTGCGGCTAATTAATTACGTTACATATTTTGGTAACCTTTATGCCTCGCAACCTTAAACTTGTCTTTGATACTACTTTCTCAACAACCCTTCAGCATTCATCTAATCACGGAAACTGCCTTTTTTGCTTAAAACACAGCTAATTGCTGGCTGTCTGTGTTATTCTAAGCTGTTGAAACTCTGATCCATTCATTCACCACATTCAAACTTGACTAATTGCAATAGCATTCTTAATGGAAGAATCATCCAAGTTGTAAACTCCAGCACATCCAAAACGCTGCTTATCTGCACACTCATTCCCTCTCCTGTGACCACATCACCCCTGTCCTAAAACCACTCCACTTGCTTCCTGTCACACAATGGATTCAATTCAACTTTTCACCACCGCCACTCCCTTCTGCAGCCTCTGGTCCTCTGATGCCAACCTCCTGTTCCCACCATCCAGGCACAAACTTCTGGACAAGGGCATTTTCCATTGGCATCCTGTTCTTCTAGAACTCTTTTCACAAGCACATATACAACTGCACCGATCTATCTATGGTCAAGAAATAAAATAAAAGGCACCTATAAAAACTGCTTCAATGTTTGTTTTATTACTTTTTGCCTGTTTTGTGTTTTAAGTTTTCTAGGTTCTTTCTTGGATTTCATTTATTTGTTGCTCTTACTTTACATTGTCGTTGAGTATCCTGAAAAGTGTTCTTTAAATAAAAGCTTTCATTACTATCACTATTACCCCCTAAATCCCCTCTTTGTGTCCGCATGTATTTTCGGTTTCCTTTCGCCTTCTTTGTGTTGGAATTTTTAATTTGGTGGATTTATGAGGACTATTGTTAACTGCTCCTGCCTAATC
Organism: Etheostoma cragini; assembly: GCF_013103735.1. Taxonomy (NCBI): domain Eukaryota; kingdom Metazoa; phylum Chordata; class Actinopteri; order Perciformes; family Percidae; genus Etheostoma; species Etheostoma cragini. Next base: position 7,861,907 of record NC_048419.1, on the reverse strand, counting down.
ACTATTTTGGAGTATAGCACCGCCCATGACGATTCTAAATGATTTAAAAAAAATGCCATTAAAGCAGAGCAGGTTTACTCCCATCCCTGAATGCTGTGTGGAGTAGCCGGACTCTCCTTCAGCATGCTTTGGAGGAAGGTCTGGCAAAGTGAGACTAGCCTGAATGTAATTCTCACCTTAGTTAAAGGTGACAGGATATCAAAATTTATGGGGGGAAAGTCAAAAGTATTGCACATTCTTAGTATTGTATTCATTAATCGCTATGACTATTCTAAAGATGTTTAAAATGTATCCAGATACAAATAAAGGAAAGTTACTTTAACACAACAATATCAGGTTGCCAGCAGCGCTGCCACAGAAAACAATCATCATAAATTGCTGCACACAGAAAAAAATCCCATTAACAGCTGGAGGCTGTGCTGCTTCATCTTCCTCACACCCACCAGAGCAACCGAGGGACTAAACTCCCCATCCGTAAAGCCTGACACCCCTGTTTCACCAGTTTAAACATCTCCAGCTATACTGAAGTGTAAACTAGCATACACTGCACACTGGGGGTCAATTATTTGTTATTGTAAATTAAGAAATAATCTGCTGCCTTTCTCCAGAATGGTAGGTGCTCACCATGACAATTAAGTCTCTTCATAAAAATACATTGGAGTCACCTAAAGCATATTTGTAAAAAGATACAGTGGTGCCTTGACTTTCTCTTTAGGCTTAGATTCTTTGGAACAAGCGGCCAGATTATTTTCCTGCTTTTTAACTTAGTGATTCAGAGTGTCATGATGTACTGCAGCACAGCCTGGCTCAGCAGCCTATCTGCTAAACTTAAAACTAAACTTTATATTAAACTCAAAGTTTGTGCTAAGATCATTGCTCAACCCGTTGCACACTCCTTTAAAACAGCTCACAAGAAGAGCATGCTCAGACTTGCTAACAGCATCTCTTCTGTTTCCACATGTGTTTTAAACTTTGAAAACAACTGTGGCCATCTAACAGGCAATTTAGAGTCCCTTCGTTTTGATACAACAGGCTTAAGAACTCTTTTAGAATCAGAATCAGAATCAACTTTATTTGCCAGGTATGACAGACATCCGAGGAATTTGACTTAGGTTGGAGCAAGCCTCCGGGCGGCAGCTATGGAAGAGCGCCACCACACGCTTTCTCGAAAAGAAACAATGCAGACAGCAAAATAATGTACAATACAACCTCACAACATAATGCACCAGTTTTTTGTACACCCGTCTATCCTGCTGCTGAACCAAAATCTATGTGCTGCCGATTAAGATCTGGATCCAAGGATCATCCATCATTAAACATGTTTTGCTGGCATGGCTGATGATATGTCTTCATCTTTGTACTACATGTTTAATTTTTAAACTTCTGTTTTTTTTAGCAGGGCTGCTCGGGAACGCAAATTGAATGTCAGTGAAAACTGGCAATAAAGATGTTTTGTATCGGATCCAGTGAAAAATCTCAGTAAAAATATTAAATTGAAACATATTTCCTTATTCTCATCCATAGTTTAAACCTCAACCTCCAGCGTAGAGTGGAAGATACTGAACACATATAGAATTATAGGCAATATTATGCGAATAATATCCCAACCCAGACAGCAGTGAAAATAAACTCAGTGGAAACCTAAAAAGCCAATTGTTATTGACGTGATAGATCACCAGCCAGCTACTTCATAAACTGATACAACGCAAGTCTAACAGGACATACTGGATGTAATGAACTCCCTAAATTTAAGGAAGCTGTTTGACGGAAAGGACCATTTTAAATTACACTGCATATAAGAAATGGAACATGTAAACTCAGAGGAGCAGTGGACGGTTTCATTAGTGTGGCATATGTAGCTGCTTTCTCAGTGTTTAAACTCACAATGAAGGATTTTTTGACAGAGTCATTAAGATGATCTCTTTGTTTAGTCAAGATTAAAAGTTTTGCACTATGAGACTCAACTGCTGTCTTTTTTATTTCTTGTTTGTCTACATCTTTGGTTTATCTCAATGCTGCTATCTTGGCCAGGTTGCCCTTGAAGAGAAGTCTTAATAAGTGGGATTCAAATACAGTTAAAGATTAAATAAGTAATACCTGTGTGCTGGTATCTTACAAATACATTGTTATATATAAGGCATCGCCAATCTGTCATTATTTAGCTACAGGGCTTGAAAGAAAGAGGCAATGAAAACCTGTACATTTATAATTAAGACCTTCCAACACAGAAGTGTCAATCGTTCTCCTAATTTATGGCACATCCAAGCTTTCTAACCTGTGATACATCCTCAATGCCACAGTATCTTTTCTTCAGCTTCTCTGTCAGGGTATTTTTCCACTTGCAGACAGTAACTAGCGAGGGCCATTTCACTGGGCTCAAATTGAGATTGCGCCCCATACTCAGGCTCCCTAGGTCCGAGGCCCAGCCTCGCAGCACCTCCATGGACAGTCTTTTCTTGAGGGTCCCCAGGCCCTCGGAGAGAACTGGGGACAGGAGGTTTGGAACACTTCCTCCATGGACAGTGTAGTCCAGGGATGAGTTGCTCGTCATGCTGTTCCAACGTCGCTTTACCATAAAACTCATCTTGAACCTGGTTTTGTACATCCAAATTTACCCTGACTGACAGAGTTCACCAAGCAGCTCAGAAAGTTTCTACAACCGACCAACCAGGCATCATGTTTTAGTAAAGATATCCCGGTGAAGAAAAATTAGTTCAGTAATTTCCCACATCTTCAAAAGTGAAACAATCCAAGGATCAGCAGTTCCTCTAGAGACCCGCTCAAAATTTTTTCAATATCAGCTTCTCATCTATAAGAACAAGTTCATGTAGATTAGAGGCTCTGCACCAGACACACCTACCCTCTATACAGCTGTGTTTTGGTGCAACAAAGTGCATGTACACAGGAGAACTTTAGAAAAATGGATGTAGTAGAGCTGTCGACGACAGATGGCTGTAGGGGAGTGTAGCTAGGGGAAACACTTGCGACACATACTCAATATATTTGATTCGGTGAGAGCTGCAGTGGATGGGCCACAGATGTGGATCCGATTGGATTAGACAGAGAAGAGTGCTGGGTGCTGGAGCCCACTGATATAAATTACATGGAGGCATAATTAATGCCTGAGGGAAGTCAGCTTTGTCAGGAAGCCAAAACTAGATTAGAGACAGATCAATGGAGCACGTCAGGAAAAGAGGTGGAGCAACAGTTGCCCATGCCACAAATACACCACAATGAGCAAAAAACAAATGGAATAAACAACATAGTGACTGCAGTGGGAGGTAAATCAAATACTGGCACAATGTTAAACACTGGCTTGGGGCTAATTAAAAATTCTCAGAATCGAGCAGCTTTAACCTTTTGTCTCAGTTTTGTGATTGGAGCAATCAGAGAGGATAGGTTCCGCCAGAAAAGAGTGAAATGAGCGGCTTCATCTACCCATTTGTCTCCTCTTCTTCCTTCTCTCACTTTGTGGTCTCTGTCTATTTCATTTGCTCATTTATCAATGACCTCTTCCCTCCTTTGCAGCCCCCAACCATCTCCCTCCCACATACTGGCCTCTCATGTGTCTTACTCATTTTCTCCCTGCCTGTCTTCCTGGTGGATTAGGCTGCAGGAGGATGTGTGGATGTTAGTACAACTCAGACCTTGGGCCCTGGCTGCATGGAAGCAGTGACACTTTTTGCTTCAGTGCTGGATAACGGAAGGATTAGACTCGCCTGATGTGACATTGATAACAACTTGCAGGTTACACATTAAACAAGGTTAGCAGAATGTGAAAACTGTGTTCTGCTCACAGCAGACCTGTTGACTGGCTTAAAATATAATAGTAAGAGTCAAACAGAAAACACCATCACACACTGCTATGTTCCAGATGCTTGACATCGGCCCTCTCAAAAACCCACTCGGCTATCAACCTACTAGTGCACATCCATTATTGAAGGAGCTGGTTCCCATGCAGCAAATGGCTGCTTTGCCACTGGGACACTGTGAGAGTAGCAACCACAGGAGAGTGAAAGAGAGGCAGGAAGAGGGGGAGCGAGAGGGAGATTGAGAGAGATTTGGAATAGAGCCAGTTAATCCACGAGAATGCAAAGAAACTCTGCACACTGTCAACTTGCAAAAAATATAAAGTTTAATAATAAGCAACGTTTCGGTACTAGACCATCTTCAGGAAAATGGTGTTACATCCTGAGAAGCCATCTTTTGTGGGAGGTGACTGTTTTTGTGCACCAATATATATATATATATATATATATATATATATATATATACAGAG